>NW_026700559.1:0-18328 GCF_030435755.1 Ochotona princeps
CCCTCAATGCAAAGGCTCTAGACGCAAATATTGGTGTGAGAGCTAATTCAATCAAGGAAACACTGCATGTTGGTGAAGGGCATATTGAAGAAGGATCAGCCGAGTGGTTCTTGTGGGAGAACAACTCCATTTGGCTCACTAACTTCACACACCATCAGGCTTCCAAGCAGCTCTCAAGGAAACTCAGTTTTCACACTCTATGCTTAGTGCCCTTTGAGTACCTATGACTGAAATGAAGCTTGGTGAGCATCCCACAGAAACGAATGCTCCACATGCGGGTTTCACATGCCACCAACTCCACATTCACAGGCAACTTCAGCGCCACAGCAGTTTTCAGATAGCCCTCAATGCCAAGGCTCTAGACGCAAATATTGGTGTGAGAGCTAATTCAATCAAGGAAACACTGCATGTTGGTGAAGGGCATATTGAAGAAGGATCAGCCGAGTGGTTCTTGTGGGAGAACAACTCCATTTGGCTCACTAACTTCACACACCATCAGGCTTCCAAGCAGCTCTCAAGGAAACTCAGTTTTCACACTCTATGCTTAGTGCTCTTTGTATGCCTAGAACTGAAATGAAGCTTGGTCAGCATCCCACACAAACGAATGCTCCACATGCGGGTTTCACATGCCACCAACTCCACATTCACAGGCAACTTCAGCGCCACAGCCATTTTCAGATAGCCCTCAATGCAAAGGATCTAGACGCAAATATTGGTGTGAGAGCTAATTCAATCAAGGAAACACTGCATGTTGGTGAAGGGCATATTGAAGAAGGATCAGCCGAGTGGTTCTTGTGGGAGAACAACTCCATTTGGCTCACTAACTTCACACACCATCAGGCTTCCAAGCAGCTCTCAAGGAAACTCAGTTTTCACACTCTATGCTTAGTGCTCTTTGTGTGCCTAGGACTGAAATGAAGCTTGGTCAGCATCCCACACAAACGAATGCTCCACATGCGGGTTTCACATGCCACCAACTCCACATTCACAGGCAACTTCAGCGCCACAGCCGTTTTCAGATAGCCCTCAATGCAAAGGCTCTAGACGCAAATATTGGTGTGAGAGCTAATTCAATCAAGGAAACACTGCATGTTGGTGAAGGGCATATTGAAGAAGGATCAGCCGAGTGGTTGTTGTGGGAGAACAACTCCATTTGGCTCACTAACTTCACACACCATCAGGCTTCCAAGCAGCTCTCAAGGAAACTCAGTTTTCACACTCTATGCTTAGTGCTCTTTGTGTGCCTAGGACTGAAATGAAGCTTGGTCAGCATCCCACACAAACGAATGCTCCACATGCGGGTTTCACATGCCACCAACTCCACATTCACAGGCAACTTCAGCGCCACAGCCGTTTTCAGATAGCCCTCAATGCAAAGGCTCTAGACGCAAATATTGGTGTGAGAGCTAATTCAATCAAGGAAACACTGCATGTTGGTGAACGGCATATTGAAGAAGGATCAGCCGAGTGGTTCTTGTGGGAGAACAACTCCATTTGGCTCACTAACTTCACACACCATCAGGCATCCAAGCAGCTCTCAAGGAAACTCAGTTTTCACACTCTATGTTTAGTGCCCTTTGAGTGCATTATCTAGGAATGAACCTGGTAGAGCATCCAACACAAACGAATGCTCCACATGCGGGTTTCACATGCCACCAACTCCACATTCACAGGCAACTTCAGCGCCACAGCCGTTTTCAGATAGCCCTCAATGCAAAGGCTCTAGACGCAAATATTGGTGTGAGAGCTAATTCAATCAAGGAAACACTGCATGTTGGTGAAGGGCATATTGAAGAAGGATCAGCCGAGTGGTTCTTGTGGGAGAACAACTCCATTTGGCTCACTAACTTCACACACCATCAGGCTTCCAAGCAGCTCTCAAGGAAACTCAGTTTTCACACTCTATGCTTAGTGCTCTTTGAGTACCTAGGACTGAAATGAAGCTTGGTGAGCATCCCACACAAACGAATGCTCCACATGTGGGTTTCACATGCCACCAACTCCACATTGACAGGCAACTTCAGCTCCACAGCCGTTTTCAGATAGCCCTCAATGCAAAGGATCTAGACGCAAATATTGGTGTGAGAGCTAATTCAATCAAGGAAACACTGCATGTTGGTGAAGGGCATATTGAAGAAGGATCAGTCGAGTGGTTCTTGTGGGAGAACAACTCCATTTGGCTCACTAACTTCACACACCATCAGGCTTCCAAGCAGCTCTCAAGGAAACTCAGTTTTCACACTCTATGCTTAGTGCCCTTTGAGTGCATTATCTAGGAATGAACCTGGTAGAGCATCCCACACGAACGAATGCTCCA
The DNA here is from genome assembly GCF_030435755.1 of Ochotona princeps. Lineage (NCBI taxonomy): Eukaryota > Metazoa > Chordata > Mammalia > Lagomorpha > Ochotonidae > Ochotona > Ochotona princeps. Next base: position 2,318 of record NW_026700559.1, read on the forward strand.
CATGCGGGTTTCACATGCCACCAACTCCACATTCACAGGCAACTTCAGCGCCACAGCCGTTTTCAGATAGCCCTCAATGCAAAGGCTCTAGACGCAAATATTGGTGTGAGAGCTAATTCAATCAAGGAAACACTGCATGTTGGTGAAGGGCATATTGAAGAAGGATCAGCCGAGTGGTTCTTGTGGGAGAACAACTCCATTTGGCTCACTAACTTCACACACCATCAGGCATCCAAGCAGCTCTCAAGGAAACTCAGTTTTCACACTCTATGCTTAGTGCCCTTTGAGTGCATTATCTAGGAATGAACCTGGTAGAGCATCCCACACAAACGAATGCTCCACATGCGGGTTTCACATGCCACCAACTCCACATTGACAGGCAACTTCAGCGCCACAGCCGTTTTCAGATAGCCCTCAATGCAAAGGCTCTAGACACAAATATTGGTGTGAGAGCTAATTCAATCAAGGAAACACTGCATGTTGGTGAAGCGCATATTGAAGAAGGATCAGCCGAGTGGTTCTTGTGGGAGAACAACTTCATTTGGCTCACTAACTTCACACACCATCAGGCTTCCAAGCAGCTCTCAAGGAAACTCAGTTTTCACACTCTATGCTTAGTGCCCTTTGAGTGCATTATCTAGGAATGAACCTGGTAGAGCATCCCACACAAACGAATGCTCCATATGCGGGTTTCACATGCCACCAACTCCACATTCACAGGCAACTTCAGCGCCACAGCCGTTTTCAGATAGCCCTCAATGCAAAGGCTCTAGACGCAAATATTGGTGTGAGAGCTAATTCAATCAAGGAAACACTGCATGTTGGTGAAGGGCATATTGAAGAAGGATCAGCCGAGTGGTTCTTGTGGGAGAACAACTCCATTTGGCTCACTAACTTCACACACCATCAGGCTTCCAAGCAGGTCTCAAGGAAACTCAGTTTTCACACTCTATGCTTAGTGCCCTTTGAGTGCATTATCTAGGAATGAACCTGGTAGAGCATCCCACACAAACGAATGCTCCACATGCGGGTTTCACATGCCAACAACTCCACATTCACAGGCAACTTCAGCGCCACAGCCGTTTTCAGATAGCCCTCAATGCAAAGGATCTAGACGCAAATATTGGTGTGAGAGCTAATTCAATCAAGGAAACACTGCATGTTGGGGAAGGGCATATTGAAGAAGGATCAGTCGAGTGGTTCTTGTGCGAGAACAACTCCATTTGGCTCACTAACTTCACACACCATCAGGCTTCCAAGCAGCTCTCAAGGAAACTCAGTTTTCACACTCTATGCTTAGTGCCCTTTGAGTGCATTATCTAGGAATGAACCTGGTAGAGCATCCCACACAAACGAATGCTCCACATGTGGGTTTCACATGCCACCAACTCCACATTGACAGGCAACTTCAGCGCCACAGCCGTTTTCAGTTACCCCTCAATGCAAAGGCTCTAGACGCCAATATTGGTGTGAGAGCTAATTCAATCAAGGAAACACTGCATGTTGGTGAAGGGCATATTGAAGAAGGATCAGCCGAGTGGTTCTTGTGGGAGAACAACTCCATTTGGCTCACTAACTTCACACACCATCAGGCTTCCAAGCAGCTCTCAAGGAAACTCAGTTTTCACACTCTATGCTTAGTGCTCTTTGTGTGCCTAGGACTGAAATGAAGCTTGGTCAGCATCCCACACAAACGAATGCTCCACATGCGGGTTTCACATGCCACCAACTCCACATTGACAGGCAACTTCAGCTCCACAGCCATTTTCAGATAGCCCTCAATGCAAAGGATCTAGACGCAAATATTGGTGTGAGAGCTAATTCAATCAAGGAAACACTGCATGTTGGTGAAGGGCATATTGAAGAAGGATCAGCCGAGTGGTTCTTGTGGGAGAACAACTCCATTTGGCTCACTAACTTCACACACCATCAGGCTTCCAAGCAGCTCTCAAGGAAACTCAGTTTTCACACTCTATGCTTAGTGCTCTTTGTATGCCTAGAACTGAAATGAAGCTTGGTCAGCATCCCACACAAACGAATGCTCCACATGCGGGTTTCACATGCCACCAACTCCACATTCACAGGCAACTTCAGCGCCACAGCAGTTTTCAGATAGCCCTCAATGCAAAGGATCTAGACGCAAATATTGGTGTGAGAGCTAATTCAATCAAGGAAACACTGCATGTTGGTGAAGGGCATATTGAAGAAGGATCAGCCGAGTGGTTCTTGTGGGAGAACAACTCCATTTGGCTCACTAACTTCACACACCATCAGGCTTCCAAGCAGCTCTCAAGGAAACTCAGTTTTCACACTCTATGCTTAGTGCTCTTTGTGTGCCTAGGACTGAAATGAAGCTTGGTCAGCATCCCACACAAACGAATGCTCCACATGCGGGTTTCACATGCCACCAACTCCACATTCACAGGCAACTTCAGCGCCACAGCCGTTTTCAGATAGCCCTCAATGCAAAGGCTCTAGACGCAAATATTGGTGTGAGAGCTAATTCAATCAAGGAAACACTGCATGTTGGTGAAGGGCATATTGAAGAAGGATCAGCCGAGTGGTTCTTGTGGGAGAACAACTCCATTTGGCTCACTAACTTCACACACCATCAGGCTTCCAAGCAGCTCTCAAGGAAACTCAGTTTTCACACTCTATGCTTAGTGCTCTTTGTGTGCCTAGGACGGAAATGAAGCTTGGTCAGCATCCCACACAAACGAATGCTCCACATGCGGGTTTCACATGCCACCAACTCCACATTCACAGGCAACTTCAGCGCCACAGCCGTTTTCAGATAGCCCTCAATGCAAAGGCTCTAGACGCAAATATTGGTGTGAGAGCTAATTCAATCAAGGAAACACTGCATGTTGGTGAACGGCATATTGAAGAAGGATCAGCCGAGTGGTTCTTGTGGGAGAACAACTCCATTTGGCTCACTAACTTCACACACCATCAGGCATCCAAGCAGCTCTCAAGGAAACTCAGTTTTCACACTCTATGTTTAGTGCCCTTTGAGTGCATTATCTAGGAATGAACCTGGTAGAGCATCCAACACAAACGAATGCTCCACATGCGGGTTTCACATGCCACCAACTCCACATTCACAGGCAACTTCAGCGCCACAGCCGTTTTCAGATAGCCCTCAATGCAAAGGCTCTAGACGCAAATATTGGTGTGAGAGCTAATTCAATCAAGGAAACACTGCATGTTGGTGAAGGGCATATTGAAGAAGGATCAGCCGAGTGGTTCTTGTGGGAGAACAACTCCATTTGGCTCACTAACTTCACACACCATCAGGCTTCCAAGCAGCTCTCAAGGAAACTCAGTTTTCACACTCTATGCTTAGTGCTCTTTGAGTACCTAGGACTGAAATGAAGCTTGGTGAGCATCCCACACAAACGAATGCTCCACATGTGGATTTCACATGCCACCAACTCCACATTGACAGGCAACTTCAGCTCCACAGCCGTTTTCAGATAGCCCTCAATGCAAAGGATCTAGACGCAAATATTGGTGTGAGAGCTAATTCAATCAAGGAAACACTGCATGTTGGTGAAGGGCATATTGAAGAAGGATCAGTCGAGTGGTTCTTGTGGGAGAACAACTCCATTTGGCTCACTAACTTCACACACCATCAGGCTTCCAAGCAGCTCTCAAGGAAACTCAGTTTTCACACTCTATGCTTAGTGCCCTTTGAGTGCATTATCTAGGAATGAACCTGGTAGAGCATCCCACACGAACGAATGCTCCACATGCGGGTTTCACATGCCACCAACTCCACATTCACAGGCAACTTCAGCGCCACAGCCGTTTTCAGATAGCCCTCAATGCAAAGGCTCTAGACGCAAATATTGGTGTGAGAGCTAATTCAATCAAGGAAACACTGCATGTTGGTGAAGGGCATATTGAAGAAGGATCAGCCGAGTGGTTCTTGTGGGAAAACAACTCCATTTGGCTCACTAACTTCACACACCATCAGGCTTCCAAGCAGCTCTCAAGGAAACTCAGTTTTCACACTCTATGCTTAGTGCCCTTTGAGTGCATTATCTAGGAATGAACCTGGTAGAGCATCCCACACAAACGAATGCTCCACATGCGGGTTTCACATGCCACCAACTCCACATTCACAGGCAACTTCAGCGCCACAGCCGTTTTCAGATAGCCCTCAATGCAAAGGATCTAGACGCAAATATTGGTGTGAGAGCTAATTCAATCAAGGAAACACTGCATGTTGGGGAAGGGCATATTGAAGAAGGATCAGTCGAGTGGTTCTTGTGCGAGAACAACTCCATTTGGCTCACTAACTTCACACACCATCAGGCTTCCAAGCAGCTCTCAAGGAAACTCAGTTTTCACACTCTATGCTTAGTGCCCTTTGAGTGCATTATCTAGGAATGAACCTGGTAGAGCATCCCACACAAACGAATGCTCCACATGCGGGTTTCACATGCCACCAACTCCACATTCTCAGGCAACTTCAGCGCCACAGCCGTTTTCAGATAGCCCTCAATGCAAAGGCTCTAGACGCAAATATTGGTGTGGGGGATAATTCAATCAAGGAAACACTGCATGTTGGTGAAGGGCATATTGAAGAAGGATCAGCCGAGTGGTTCTTGTGGGAGAACAACTCCATTTGGCTCACTAACTTCACACACCATCAGGCTTCCAAGCAGCTCTCAAGGAAACTCAGTTTTCACACTCTATGCTTAGTGCCCTTTGAGTGCATTATCTAGGAATGAACCTGGTAGAGCATCCCACACAAACGAATGCTCCACATGCGGGTTTCACATGCCACCAACTCCACATTCACAGGCAACTTCAGCTCCACAGCCGTTTTCAGATAGCCCTCAATGCAAAGGCTCTAGACGCAAATATTGGTGTGAGATCTAATTCAATCAAGGAAACACTGCATGTTGGTGAAGGGCATATTGAAGAAGGATCAGCCGAGTGGTTCTTGTGGGAGAACAACTCCATTTGGCTCACTAACGTCACACACCATCAGGCTTCCAAGCAGCTCTCAAGGAAACTCAGTTTTCACACTCTATGCTTAGTGCTCTTTGTGTGCCTAGAACTGAAATGAAGCTTGGTCAGCATCCCACACAAATGAATGCTCCACATGCGGGTTTCACATGCCACCAACTCCACATTGACAGGCAACTTCAGCGCCACAGCCGTTTTCAGATAGCCCTCAATGCAAAGGCTCTAGACGCAAATATTGGTGTGAGAACTAATTCAATCAAGGAAACACTGCATGTTGGTGAAGGGCATATTGAAGAAGGATCAGCCGAGTGGTTCTTGTGGGAGAACAACTCCATTTGGCTCACTAACTTCACACACCATCAGGCTTCCAAGCAGCTCTCAAGGAAACTCAGTTTTCACACTCTATGCTTAGTGCTCTTTGTGTGTCTAGGACTGAAATGAAGCTTGGTGAGCATCCCACACAAACGAATGCTTCACATGCGGGTTTCACATGCCACCAACTCCACATTCACAGGCAACTTCAGCGCCACAGCCGTTTTCAGATAGCCCTCAATGCAAAGGCTCTAGACGCAAATATTGGTGTGAGAGCTAATTCAATCAAGGAAACACTGCATGTTGGTGAAGGGCATATTGAAGAAGGATCAGCCGAGTGGTTCTTGTGGGAGAACAACTCCATTTGGCTCACTAACTTCACACACCATCAGGCTTCCAAGCAGCTCTCAAGGAAACTATGTTTTCACACTCTATGCTTAGTGCCCTTTGAGTGCCTAGGACTGAAATGAAGCTTGGTGAGCATCCCACATAAACGAATGCTCCACATGCGGGTTTCACATGCCATCAACTCCACATTCATAGGCAACTTCAGCGCCACAGCCGTTTTCAGATAGCCCTCAATGCAAAGGCTCTAGACGCAAATATTGGTGTGAGAGCTAATTCAATCAAGGAAACACTGCATGTTGGTGAAGGGCATATTGAAGAAGGATCAGCCGAGTGGTTCTTGTGGGAGAACAACTCCATTTGGCTCACTAACTTCACACACCATCAGGCTTCCAAGCAGCTCTCAAGGAAACTCAGTTTTCACACTCTATGCTTAGTGCCCTTTGAGTGCATTATCTAGGAATGAACCTGGTAGAGCATCCCACACAAACGAATGCTCCACATGCGGGTTTCACATGCCACCAACTCCACATTGACAGGCAACTTCAGCGCCACAGTCGTTTTCAGATAGCCCTCAATGCAAAGGCTCTAGACGCAAATATTGGTGTGAGAGCTAATTCAATCAAGGAAACACTGCATGTTGGTGAAGGGCATATTGAAGAAGGATCAGCCGAGTGGTTCTTGTGGGAGAACAACTCCATTTGGCTCACTAACTTCACACACCATCAGGCTTCCAAGCAGCTCTCAAGGAAACTCAGTTTTCACACTCTATGCTTAGTGCTCTTTGTGTGCCTAGGACTGAAATGAAGCTTGGTCAGCATCCCACACAAACGAATGCTCCACATGCGGGTTTCACATGCCACCAACTCCACATTGACAGGCAACTTCAGCTCCACAGCTGTTTTCAGATAGCCCTCAATGCAAAGGATCTAGACGCAAATATTGGTGTGAGAGCAAATTCAATCAAGGAAACACTGCATGTTGGTGAAGGGCATATTGAAGAAGGATCAGCCGAGTGGTTCTTGTGGGAGAACAACTCCATTTGGCTCACTAACTTCACACACCATCAGGCTTCCAAGCAGCTCTCAAGGAAACTCAGTTTTCACACTCTATGCTTAGTGCTCTTTGTGAGCCTAGGACTGAAATGAAGCTTGGTCAGCATCCCACACAAACGAATGCTCCACATGCGGGTTTCACATGCCACCAACTCCACATTGACAGGCAACTTCAGCGCCACAGCCGTTTTCAGATAGCCCTCAATGCAAAGGATCTAGACGCAAATATTGGTGTGAGAGCTAATTCAATCAAGGAAACACTGCATGTTGGTGAAGGGCATATTGAAGAAGGATCAGCCGAGTGGTTCTTGTGGGAGAACAACTCCATTTGGCTCACTAACTTCACACACCATCAGGCTTCCAAGCAGCTCTCAAGGAAACTCAGTTTTCACACTCTATGCTTAGTGCTCTTTGTGTGCCTAGGACTGAAATGAAGCTTGGTCAGCATCCCACACAAACGAATGCTCCACATGCGGGTTTCACATGCCACCAACTCCACATTGACAGGCAACTTCAGCGCCACAGCCGTTTTCAGATAGCCCTCAATGCAAAGGCTCTAGACGCAAATATTGGTGTGAGAGCTAATTCAATCAAGGAAACACTGCATGTTGGTGAAGGGCATATTGAAGAAGGATCAGCCGAGTGGTTCTTGTGGGAGAACAACTCCATTTGGCTCACTAACTTCACACACCATCAGGCTTCCAAGCAGCTCTCAAGGAAACTCAGTTTTCACACTCTATGCTTAGTGCTCTTTGTGTGCCTAGGACTGAAATGAAGCTTGGTCAGCATCCCACACAAACGAATGCTCCACATGCGGGTTTCACATGCCACCAACTCCACATTCACAGGCAACTTCAGCGCCACAGCCGTTTTCAGATAGCCCTCAATGCAAAGGCTCTAGACGCAAATATTGGTGTGAGAGCTAATTCAATCAAGGAAACACTGCATGTTGGTGAAGGGCATATTGAAGAAGGATCAGCCGAGTGGTTCTTGTGGGAGAACAACTCCATTTGGCTCACTAACTTCACACACCATCAGGCTTCCAAGCAGCTCTCAAGGAAACTCAGTTTTCACACTCTATGCTTAGTGCCCTTTGAGTGCATTATCTAGGAATGAACCTGGTAGAGCATCCCACACGAACGAATGCTCCACATGCGGGTTTCACATGCCACCAACTCCACATTCACAGGCAACTTCAGCGCCACAGCCGTTTTCAGATAGCCCTCAATGCAAAGGCTCTAGACGCAAATATTGGTGTGAGAGCTAATTCAATCAAGGAAACACTGCATGTTGGTGAAGGGCATATTGAAGAAGGATCAGCCGAGTGGTTCTTGTGGGAGAACAACTCCATTTGGCTCACTAACTTCACACACCATCAGGCTTCCAAGCAGCTCTCAAGGAAACTCAGTTTTCACACTCTATGCTTAGTGCTCTTTGTGTGCCTAGGACTGAAATGAAGCTTGGTCAGCATCCCACACAAACGAATGCTCCACATGCGGGTTTCACATGCCACCAACTCCACATTGACAGGCAACTTCAGCGCCACAGCCGTTTTCAGATAGCCCTCAATGCAAAGGCTCTAGACGCAAATATTGGTGTGAGAGCTAATTCAATCAAGGAAACACTGCATGTTGGTGAAGGGCATATTGAAGAAGGATCAGCCGAGTGGTTCTTGTGGGAGAACAACTCCATTTGGCTCACTAACTTCACACACCATCAGGCTTCCAAGCAGCTCTCAAGGAAACTCAGTTTTCACAAACTATGCTTAGTGCCCTTTGAGTACCTAGGACTGAAATGAAGCTGGTAGAGCATCCCACACAAACGAATGCTCCACATGCGGGTTTCACATGCCACCAACTCCACATTCACAGGCAACTTCAGCGCCACAGCCGTTTTCAGATAGCCCTCAATGCAAAGGCTCTAGACGCAAATATTGGTGTGGGGGTAATTCAATCAAGGAAACACTGCATGTTGGTGAAGGGCATATTGAAGAAGGATCAGCCGAGTGGTTCTTGTGGGAGAACAACTCCATTTGGCTCACTAACTTCACACACCATCAGGCTTCCAAGCAGCTCTCAAGGAAACTCAGTTTTCACACTCTATGCTTAGTGCTCTTTGTGTGCCTAGGACTGAAATGAAGCTTGGTCAGCATCCCACACAAACGAATGCTCCACATGCGGGTTTCACATGCCACCAACTCCACATTGACAGGCAACTTCAGCGCCACAGCCGTTTTCAGATAGCCCTCAATGCAAAGGCTCTAGACGCAAATATTGGTGTGAGAGCTAATTCAATCAAGGAAACACTGCATGTTGGTGAAGGGCATATTGAAGAAGGATCAGCCGAGTGGTTCTTGTGGGAGAACAACTCCATTTGGCTCACTAACTTCACACACCATCAGGCTTCCAAGCAGCTCTCAAGGAAACTCAGTTTTCACACTCTATGCTTAGTGCTCTTTGTGTGCCTAGGACTGAAATGAAGCTTGGTCAGCATCCCACACAAACGAATGCTCCACATGCGGGTTTCACATGCCACCAACTCCACATTCACAGGCAACTTCAGCGCCACAGCCGTTTTCAGATAGCCCTCAATGCAAAGGCTCTAGACGCAAATATTGGTGTGAGAGCTAATTCAATCAAGGAAACACTGCATGTTGGTGAAGGGCATATTGAAGAAGGATCAGCCGAGTGGTTCTTGTGGGAGAACAACTCCATTTGGCTCACTAACTTCACACACCATCAGGCTTCCAAGCAGCTCTCAAGGAAACTCAGTTTTCACACTCTATGCTTAGTGCCCTTTGAGTGCATTATCTAGGAATGAACCTGGTAGAGCATCCCACACGAACGAATGCTCCACATGCGGGTTTCACATGCCACCAACTCCACATTCACAGGCAACTTCAGCGCCACAGCCGTTTTCAGATAGCCCTCAATGCAAAGGCTCTAGACGCAAATATTGGTGTGAGAGCTAATTCAATCAAGGAAACACTGCATGTTGGTGAAGGGCATATTGAAGAAGGATCAGCCGAGTGGTTCTTGTGGGAGAACAACTCCATTTGGCTCACTAACTTCACACACCATCAGGCTTCCAAGCAGCTCTCAAGGAAACTCAGTTTTCACACTCTATGCTTAGTGCTCTTTGTGTGCCTAGGACTGAAATGAAGCTTGGTCAGCATCCCACACAAACGAATGCTCCACATGCGGGTTTCACATGCCACCAACTCCACATTCACAGGCAACTTCAGCTCCACAGCCGTTTTCAGATAGCCCTCAATGCAAAGGCTCTAGACGCAAATATTGGTGTGAGAGCTAATTCAATCAAGGAAACACTGCATGTTGGTGAAGGGCATATTGAAGAAGGATCAGCCGAGTGGTTCTTGTGGGAGAACAACTCCATTTGGCTCACTAACTTCACACACCATCAGGCTTCCAAGCAGCTATCAAGGAAACTCAGTTTTCACACTCTATGCTTAGTGCCCTTTGAGTGCATTATCTAGGAATGAACCTGGTAGAGCATCCCACACGAACGAATGCTCCACATGCGGGTTTCACATGCCACCAACTCCACATTCACAGGCAACTTCAGCGCCACAGCCGTTTTCAGATAGCCCTCAATGCAAAGGCTCTAGACGCAAATATTGGTATGAGAGCTAATTCAATCAAGGAAACACTTCATGTTGGTGAAGGGCACATTGAAGAAGGATCAGCCGAGAGGTTCTTGTGGGAGAACAACTCCATTTGGCTCACTAACTTCACACACCATCAGGCTTCCAAGCAGCTATCAAGGAAACTCAGTTTTCACACTCTATGCTTAGTGCCCTTTGAGTGCATTATCTAGCAATGAACCTGGTAGAGCATCCCACACGAACGAATGCTCCACATGCGGGTTTCACATGCCACCAACTCCACATTCACAGGCAACTTCAGCGCCACAGCCGTTTTCAGATAGCCCTCAATGCAAAGGCTCTAGACGCAAATATTGGTGTGAGAGCTAATTCAATCAAGGAAACACTGCATGTTGGTGAAGGGCATATTGAAGAAGGATCAGCCGAGTGGTTCTTGTGGGAGAACAACTCCATTTGGCTCACTAACTTCACACACCATCAGGCTTCCAAGCAGCTCTCAAGGAAACTCAGTTTTCACACTCTATGCTTAGTGCTCTTTGTGTGCCTAGGACTGAAATGAAGCTTGGTCAGCATCTCACACAAACGAATGCTCCACATGCGGGTTTCACATGCCACCAACTCCACATTCACAGGCAAATTCAGCGCCACAGCCGTTTGCAGATAGCCCTCAATGCAAAGGCTCTAGACGCAAATATTGGTGTGGGGGATAATTCAATCAAGGAAACACTGCATGTTGGTGAAGGGCATATTGAAGAAGGATCAGCCGAGTGGTTCTTGTGGGAGAACAACTCCATTTGGCTCACTAACTTCACACACCATCAGGCTTCCAAGCAGCTCTCAAGGAAACTCAGTTTTCACAAACTATGCTTAGTGCCCTTTGAGTACCTAGGACTGAAATGAAGCTGGTAGAGCATCCCACACAAACGAATGCTCCACATGCGGGTTTCACATGCCACCAACTCCACATTGACAGGCAACTTCAGCGCCACAGCCGTTTTCAGATAGCCCTCAATGCAAAGGCTCTAGACGCAAATATTGGTGTGAGAGCTAATTCAATCAAGGAAACACTGCATGTTGGTGAAGGGCATATTGAAGAAGGATCGGCCGAGTGGTTCTTGTGGGAGAACAACTCCATTTGGCTCACCAACTTCACACACCATCAGGCTTCCAAGCAGCTCTCAAGGAAACTCAGTTTTCACACTCTATGCTTAGTGCCCTTTGAGTGCATTATCTAGGAATGAACCTGGTAGAGCATCCCACACAAACGAATGCTCCACATGCGGGTTTCACATGCCACCAACTCCACATTCACAGGCAACTGCAGCGCCACAGCCGTTTTCAGATAGCCCTCAATGCAAAGGCTCTAGACGCAAATATTGGTATGAGAGCTAATTCAATCAAGGAAACACTGCATGTTGGTGAAGGGCATATTGAAGAAGGATCAGCCGAGTGGTTCTTGTGGGAGAACAACTCCATTTGGCTCACTAACTTCACACACCATCAGGCTTCCAAGCAGCTCTCAAGGAAACTCAGTTTTCACATTCTATGCTTAGTGCCCTTTGAGTGCATTATCTAGGAATGAACCTGGTAGAGCATCCCACACAAACGAATGCTCCACATGCGGGTTTCACATGCCACCAACTCCACATTCACAGGCAACTTCAGCGCCACAGCCGTTTTCAGATAGCCCTCAATGCAAAGGCTCTAGACGCAAATATTGGTGTGAGAGCTAATTCAATCAAGGAAACACTGCATGTTGGTGAAGGGCATATTGAAGAAGGATCAGCCGAGTGGTTCTTGTGGGAGAACAACTCCATTTGGCTCACTAACTTCACACACCATCAGGCTTCCAAGCAGCTCTCAAGGAAACTCAGGTTTCACACTCTATGCTTAGTGCCCTTTGAGGGCATTATCTAGGAATGAACCTGGTAGAGCATCCCACACAAACGAATGCTCCACATGCGGGTTTCACATGCCACCAACTCCACATTGACAGGCAACTTCAGCGCCACAGCCGTTTTCAGATAGCCCTCAATGCAAAGGCTCTAGACGCAAATATTGGTGTGAGAGCTAATTCAATCAAGGAAACACTGCATGTTGGTGAAGGGCATATTGAAGAAGGATCAGCCGAGTGGTTCTTGTGGGAGAACAACTCCATTTGGCTCACTAACTTCACACACCATCAGGCTTCCAAGCAGCTCTCAAGGAAACTCAGTTTTCACACTCTATGCTTAGTGCCCTTTGAGTGCATTATCTAGGAATGAACCTGGTAGAGCATCCCACACAAACGAATGCTCCACATGCGGGTTTCACATGCCACCAACTCCACATTCACAGGCAACTTCAGCGCCACAGACGTTTTCAGATAGCCCTCAATGCAAAGGCTCTAGACGCAAATATTGGTGTGAGAGCTAATTCAATCAAGGAAACACTGCATGTTGGTGAAGGGCATATTGAAGAAGGATCAGCCGAGTGGTTCTTGTGGGAGAACAACTCCATTTGGCTCAGTAACTTCACACACCATCAGGCTTCCAAGCAGCTCTCAAGGAAACTCAGTTTTCACATTCTATGGTTAGTGCCCTTTGAGTGCATTATCTAGGAATGAACCTGGTAGAGCATCCCACACAAACGAATGCTCCACATGCGGGTTTCACATGCCACCAACTCCACATTCACAGGTAACTTCAGCGCCACAGCCGTTTTCAGATAGCCCTCAATGCAAAGGCTCTAGACGCAAATATTGGTGTGAGAGCTAATTCAATCAAGGAAACTCTGCATGTTGGTGAAGGGCATATTGAAGAAGGATCAGCCGAGTGGTTCTTGTGGGAGAACAACTCCATTTGGCTCACTAACTTCACACACCATCAGGCTTCCAAGCAGCTCTCAAGGAAACTCAGTTTTCACACTCTATGCTTAGTGCTCTTTGTGTGCCTAGGACTGAAATGAAGCTTGGTCAGCATCCCACACAAACGAATGCTCCACATGCGGGTTTCACATGCCACCAACTCCACATTGACAGGCAACTTCAGCGCCACAGCCGTTTTCAGATAGCCCTCAATGCAAAGGCTCTAGACGCAAATATTGGTGTGAGAGCTAATTCAATCAAGGAAACACTGCATGTTGGTGAAGGGCATATTGTAGAAGGATCAGCCGAGTGGTTCTTGTGGGAGAACAACCCCATTTGGCTCACTAACTTCACACACCATCAGGCTTCCAAGCAGCTCTCAAGGAAACTCAGTTTTCACACTCTATGCTTAGTGCTCTTTGTGTGCCTAGGACTGAAATGAAGCTTGGTCAGCATCCCACACAAACGAATGCTTCACATGCGGGTTTCACATGCCACCAACTCCACATTCACAGGCAACTTCAGCTCCACAGCCGTTTTCAGATAGCCCTCAATGCAAAGGCTCTAGACGCAAATATTGGTGTGAGATCTAATTCAATCAAGGAAACACTGCATGTTGGTGAAGGGCATATTGAAGAAGGATCAGCCGAGTGGTTCTTGTGGGAGAACAACTCCATTTGGCTCACTAACTTCACACACCATCAGGCTTCCAAGCAGCTCTCAAGGAAACTCAGTTTTCACACTCTATGCTTAGTGCTCTTTGTGTGCCTAGAACTGAAATGAAGCTTGGTGAGCATCCCACACAAACGAATGCTCCACATGCGGGTTTCACATGCCACCAACTCCACATTCACAGGCAACTTCAGCGCCACAGCCGTTTTCAGATAGCCCTCAATGCAAAGGCTCTAGATGCAAATATTGGTGTGAGAGCTAATTCAATCAAGGAAACACTGCATGTTGGTGAAGGGCATATTGAAGAAGGATCAGCCGAGTGGTTCTTGTGGGAGAACAACTCCATTTGGCTCACTAACTTCACACACCATCAGGCTTCCAAGCAGCTCTCAAGGAAACTCAGTTTTCACACTCTATGTTTAGTGCCCTTTGAGTGCATTATCTAGGAATGAACCTGGTAGAGCATCCCACACAAACGAATGCTCCACATGCGGGTTTCACATGCCACCAACTTCACATTAACAGGCAACTTCAGCGCCACAGCCGTTTTCAGATAGCCCTCAATGCAAAGGCTCTAGACGCAAATATTGGTGTGAGAGCTAATTCAATCAAGGAGACACTGCATGTTGGTGAAGGGCATATTGAAGAAGGATCAGCCGAGTGGTTCTTGTGGGAGAACAACTCCATTTGGCTCACTAACTTCACACACCATCAGGCTTCCAAGCAGCTCTCAAGGAAACTCAGTTTTCACACTCTATGCTTAGTGCCCTTTGAGTGCCTAGGACTGAAATGAAGCTTGGTGAGCATCCCACATAAACGAATGCTCCACATGCGGGTTTCACATGCCACCAACTCCACATTCACAGGCAACTTCAGCGCCACAGCCGTTTTCAGATAGCCCTCAATGCAAAGGCTCTAGACGCAAATATTGGTGTGAGAGCTAATTCAATCAAGGAAACACTGCATGTTGGTGAAGCGCATATTGAAGAAGGATCGGCCGAGTGGTTCTTGTGGGAGAACAACTCCATTTGGCTCACTAACTTCACACAGTATCAGGCATCCAAGCAGCTCTCAAGGAAACTCAGTTTTCACACTCTATGCTTAGTGCCCTTTGAGTGCATTATCTAGGAATGAACCTGGTAGAGCATCCCACACAAATGAATGCTCCACATGCGAGTTTCACATGCCACCAACTCCACATTCACAGGCAACTTCAGCGCCACAGCCGTTTTCAGATAGCCCTCAATGCAAAGGCTCTAGACACAAATATTGGTGTGAGAGCTAATTCAATCAAGGAAACACTGCATGTTGGTGAAGCGCATATTGAAGAAGGATCAGTCGAGTGCTTCTTGTGGGAGAACAACTTCATTTGGCTCACTAACTTCACACACCATCAGGCTTCCAAGCAGCTCTCAAGGAAACTCAGTTTTCACACTCTATGCTTAGTGCTATTTGAGTGCATTATCTCGGAATGAACCTGGTAGAGTATCCCACACAAACGAATGCTCCACATGCGGGTTTCACATGCCACCAACTCCACATCACAGCACTTTCACAGGCCAAACACACTACAGCGCCACAGCCGTTTTCAGATAGCCCTCAATGCAAAGGCTCTAGACACAAATATTGGTGTGAGAGCTAATTCAATCAAGGAAACACTGCATGTTGGTGAAGGGCATATTGAAGAAGGATCAGCCGAGTGGTTCTTGTGGGAGAACAACTCCATTTGGCTCACTAACTTCACACACGATCAGGCTTCCAAGCAGCTCTCAAGGAAACTCAGTTTTCACACTCTATGCTTAGTGCCCTTTGAGTGCCTAGAACTGAAATGAAGCTTGGTGAGCATCCCACACAAACGAATGCTCCACATGCGGGTTTCACATGCCACCAACTCCACATTCACAGGCAACTTCAGCGCCACAGCCGTTTTCAGATAGCCCTCAATGCAAAGGCTCTAGATGCAAATATTGGTGTGAGAGCTAATTCAATCAAGGAAACACTGCATGTTGGTGAAGGGCATATTGAAGAAGCATCAGCCGAGTGGTTCTTGTGGGAGAACAACTCCATTTGGCTCACTAACTTCACACACCATCAGGCTTCCAAGCAGCTCTCAAGGAAACTCAGTTTTCACACTCTATGCTTAGTGCCCTTTGAGTGCATTATCTAGGAATGAACCA
>NW_026700560.1:0-37733 GCF_030435755.1 Ochotona princeps
CCAAGCAGCTCTCAAGGAAACTCAGTTTTCACACTCTATGCTTAGTGCCCTTTCAGTGCATTATCTAGGAATGAACCTGCTAGAGCATCCCACACAAACGAATGCTCCACATGCGGGTTTCACATGCCACCAACTCCACATTCACAGGCAACTTCAGCGCCACAGCCGTTTTCAGATAGCCCTCAATGCAAAGGCTCTAGACGCAAATATTGGTGTGAGAGCTAATTCAATCAAAGAAACACTGCATGTTGGTGAAGGGCATATTGAAGAAGAATCAGCCGAGTGGTTCTTGTGGGAGAACAACTCCATTTGGCTCACTAACTTCACACACCATCAGGCTTCCAAGCAGCTCTCAAGGAAACTCAGTTTTCACACTCTATGCTTAGTGCACTTTCAGTGCATTATCTAGGAATGAGCCTGGAGAGCATCCCACACAAACGAATGCTCCACATGCGGGTTTCACATGCCACCAACTCCACATTCACAGGCAACTTCAGCGCCACAGCCGTTTTCAGATAGCCCTCAATGCAAAGGCTCTAGACGCAAATATTGGTGTGAGAGCTAATTCAATCAAAGAAACACTGCATGTTGGTGAAGGGCATATTGAAGAAGGATAAGCCGAGTGGTTCTTGTGGGAGAACAACTCCATTTGGCTCACTAACTTCACACACCATCAGGCTTCCAAGCAGCTCTCAAGGAAACTCAGTTTTCACACTCTATGCTTAGTGCCCTTTCAGTGCATTATCTAGGAATGAACCTGCTAGAGCATCCCACACAAACGAATGCTCCACATGCGGGTTTCACATGCCACCAACTCCACATTCACAGGCAACTTCAGCGCCACAGCCGTTTTCAGATAGCCCTCAATGCAAAGGCTCTAGACGCAAATATTGGTGTGAGAGCTAATTCAATCAAGGAAACACTGCATGTTGGTGAAGGGCATATTGAAGAAGAATCAGCCAAGTGGTTCTTGTGGGAGAACAACTCCATTTGGCTCACTAACTTCACACACCATCAGGCTTCCAAGCAGCTCTCAAGGAAACTCAGTTATCACACTCTATGCTTAGTGCCCTTTCAGTGCATTATCTAGGAATGAGCCTGGTAGAGCATCCCACACAAACGAATGCTCCACATGCGGGTTTCACATGCCACCAACTCCACATTCACAGGCAACTTCAGTGCCACAGCCGTTTTCAGATAGCCCTCAATGCAAAGGCTCTAGACGCAAATATTGGTGTGAGAGCTAATTCAATCAAAGAAACACTGCATGTTGGTGAAGGGTATATTGAAGAAGGATAAGCCGAGTGGTTCTTGTGGGAGAACAACTCCATTTGGCTCAATAACCTAACACACCATCAGGATTCCAAGCAGCTCTCAAGGAATCTCAGTTTTCACACTCTATGCTTAGTGCCCTTTGAGTGCCTAGGACTGAAATGAACCTGGTAGAGCATCCCACACAAATGAATGCTCCACATGCGGGTTTCACATGCCACCAACTCCACATTCACAGGCAACTTCAGCGCCACAGCCGTTTTCAGATAGCCCTCAATGCAAAGGCTCTAGACGCAAATATTGGTGTGAGAGCTAATTCAATCAAGGAAACACTGCATGTTGGTGAAGGGCATATTGAAGAAGGATAAGCCGAGTGGTTCTTGTGGAGAACAACTCCATTTGGCTCACTAACTTCACACACCATCAGGCTTCCAAGCAGCTCTCAGGGAAACTCAGTTTTCACACTCTATGCTTAGTGCCCTTTCAGTGCATTATCTAGGAATGAGCCTGGTAGAGCATCCCACACAAACGAATGCTCCACATGCGGGTTTCACATGCCACCAACTCCACATTCACAGGCAACTTCAGCGCCACAGCCGTTTTTCAGATAGCCCTCAATGCAAAGGCTCTAGACGCAAATATTGGTGTGAGAGCTAATTCAATCAAGGAAACACTGCATGTTGGTGAAGGGCATATTGAAGAAGGATAAGCCGAGTGGTTCTTGTGGGAGAACAACTCCATTTGGCTCACTAACTTCACACACCATCAGGCTTCCAAGCAGCTCTCAGGGAAACTCAGTTTTCACACTCTATGCTTAGTGCCCTTTCAGTGCATTATCTAGGAATGAGCCTGGTAGAGCATCCCACACAAACGAATGCTCCACATGCGGGTTTCACATGCCACCAACTCCACATTCACAGGCAACTTCAGCGCCACAGCCGTTTTCAGATAGCCCTCAATGCAAAGGCTCTAGACGCAAATATTGGTGTGAGAGCTAATTCAATCAAGGAAACACTGCATGTTGGTGAAGGGCATATTGAAGAAGAATCAGCCGAGTGGTTCTTGTGGGAGAACAACTCCATTTGGCTCACTAACTTCACACACCATCAGGCTTCCAAGGAGCTCTCAAGGAAACTCAGTTTTCACACTCTATGCTTAGTGCCACTTTCAGTGCATTATCTAGGAATGAGCCTGGGAGAGCATCCCACACAAACGAATGCTCCACATGCGGGTTTCACATGCCACCAACTCCACATTCACAGGCAACTTCAGCTCCACAGCCGTTTTCAGATAGCCCTCAATGCAAAGGCTCTAGACGCAAATATTGGTGTGAGAGCTAATTCATTCAAAGAAACACTGCATGTTGGTGAAGGGCATATTGAAGAAGGATAAGCCGAGTGGTTCTTGTGGGAGAACAACTCCATTTGGCTCACTAACTTCACACACCATCAGGCTTCCAAGCAGCTCTCAAGGAAACTCAGTTTTCACACTCTATGCTTAGTGCCCTTTCAGTGCATTATCTAGGAATGAACCTGCTAGAGCATCCCACACAAACGAATGCTCCACATGCGGGTTTCACATGCCACCGAACTCCACATTCACAGGCAACTTCAGCGCCACAGCCGTTTTCAGATAGCCCTCAATGCAAAGGCTCTAGACGCAAATATTGGTGTGAGAGCTAATTCAATCAAGGAAACACTGCATGTTGGTGAAGGGTATATTGAAGAAGGATAAGCCGAGTGGTTCTTATGGGAGAACAACTCCATTTGGCTCACTAACTTCACACACCATCAGGCTTCCAAGCAGCTCTCAAGGAAACTCAGTTTTCACACTCTATGCTTAGTGCCCTTTCAGTGCATTATCTAGGAATGAACCTGCTAGAGCATCCCACACAAACGAATGCTCCACATGCGGGTTTCACATGCCACCAACTCCACATTCACAGGCAACTTCAGCGCCACAGCCGTTTTCAGATAGCCCTCAATGCAAAGGCTCTAGACGCAAATATTGGTGTGAGAGCTAATTCAATCAAAGAAACACTGCATGTTGGTGAAGGGCATATTGAAGAAGAATCAGCCGAGTGGTTCTTGTGGGAGAACAACTCCATTTGGCTCACTAACTTCACACACCATCAGGCTTCCAAGCAGCTCTCAAGGAAACTCAGTTTTCACACTCTATGCTTAGTGCACTTTCAGTGCATTATCTAGGAATGAGCCTGGGAGAGCATCCCACACAAACGAATGCTCCACATGCGGGTTTCACATGCCACCAACTCCACATTCACAGGCAACTTCAGCGCCACAGCCGTTTTCAGATAGCCCTCAATGCAAAGGCTCGAGACGCAAATATTGGTGTGAGAGCTAATTCAATCAAAGAAACACTGCATGTTGGTGAAGGGCATATTGAAGAAGGATAAGCCGAGTGGTTCTTATGGGAGAACAACTCCATTTGGCTCACTAACTTCACACACCATCAGGCTTCCAAGCAGCTCTCAAGGAAACTCAGTTTTCACACTCTATGCTTAGTGCCCTTTCAGTGCATTATCTAGGAATGAACCTGCTAGAGCATCCCACACAAACGAATGCTCCACATGCGGGTTTCACATGCCACCAACTCCACATTCACAGGCAACTTCAGCGCCACAGCCGTTTTCAGATAGCCCTCAATGCAAAGGCTCTAGACGCAAATATTGGTGTGAGAGCTAATTCAATCAAGGAAACACTGCATGTTGGTGAAGGGCATATTGAAGAAGAATCAGCCGAGTGGTTCTTGTGGGAGAACAACTCCATTTGGCTCACTAACTTCACACACCATCAGGCTTCCAAGCAGCTCTCAAGGAAACTCAGTTTTCACACTCTATGCTTAGTGCCCTTTCAGTGCATTATCTAGGAATGAGCCTGGTAGAGCATCCCACACAAACGAATGCTCCACATGCGGGTTTCACATGCCACCAACTCCACATTCACAGGCAACTTCAGCTCCACAGCCGTTTTCAGATAGCCCTCAATGCAAAGGCTCTAGACGCAAATATTGGTGTGAGAGCTAATTCAATCAAAGAAACACTGCATGTTGGTGAAGGGCATATTGAAGAAGGATAAGCGAGTGGTTCTTGTGGGAGAACAACTCCATTTGGCTCACTAACTTCACACACCATCAGGCTTCCAAGCAGCTCTCAAGGAAACTCAGTTTTCACACTCTATGCTTAGTGCCCTTTCAGTGCATTATCTAGGAATGAACCTGCTAGAGCATCCCACACAAACGAATGCTCCACATGCGGGTTTCACATGCCACCAACTCCACATTCACAGGCAACTTCAGCGCCACAGCCGTTTTCAGATAGCCCTCAATGCAAAGGCTCTAGACGCAAATATTGGTGTGAGAGCTAATTCAATCAAGGAAACACTGCATGTTGGTGAAGGGTATATTGAAGAAGGATAAGCCGAGTGGTTCTTATGGGAGAACAACTCCATTTGGCTCACTAACTTCACACACCATCAGGCTTCCAAGCAGCTCTCAAGGAAACTCAGTTTTCACACTCTATGCTTAGTGCCCTTTGAGTGCATTATCTAGGAATGAGCCTGGGAGAGCATCCCACACAAACGAATGCTCCACATGCGGGTTTCACATGCCACCAACTCCACATTCACAGGCAACTTCAGAGCCACAGCCGTTTTCAGATAGCCCTCAATGCAAAGGCTCTAGACGCAAATATTGGTGTGAGAGCTAATTCAATCAAGGAAACACTGCATGTTGGTGAAGGGCATATTGAAGAAGAATCAGCCGAGTGGTTCTTGTGGGAGAACAACTCCATTTGGCTCACTAACTTCACACACCATCAGGCTTCCAACCAGCTCTCAAGGAAACTCAGTTTTCACACTCTATGCTTAGTGCCCTTTTAGTGCCTAGGACTGAATGGAAGCTTGGTGAGAATCCCACACAAACGAATGCTCCACATGCGGGTTTCACATGCCACCAACTCCACATTCACAGGCAACTTCAGCGCCACAGCCGTTTTCAGATAGCCCTCAATGCAAAGGCTCTAGACGCAAATATTGGTGTGAGAGCTAATTCAATCAAGGAAACACTGCATGTTGGTGAAGGGCATATTGAAGAAGGATAAGCCGAGTGGTTCTTGTGGGAGAACAACTCCATTTGGCTCACTAACTTCACACACCATCAGGCTTCCAAGCAGCTCTCAGGGAAACTCAGTTTTCACACTCTATGCTTAGTGCCCTTTCAGTGCATTATCTAGGAATGAGCCTGGTAGAGCATCCCACACAAACGAATGCTCCACATGCGGGTTTCACATGCCACCAACTCCACATTCACAGGCAACTTCAGCGCCACAGCCGTTTTCAGATAGCCTTCAATGCAAAGGCTCTAGACGCAAATATTGGTGTGAGAGCTAATTCAATCAAGGAAACACTGCATGTTGGTGAAGGGCATATTGAAGAAGAATCAGCCGAGTGGTTCTTGTGGGAGAACAACTCCATTTGGCTCACTAACTTCACACACCATCAGGCTTCCAAGCAGCTCTCAAGGAAACTCAGTTTTCACACTCTATGCTTAGTGCACTTTCAGTGCATTATCTAGGAATGAGCCTGGGAGAGCATCCCACACAAAGGAATGCTCCACATGCGGGTTTCACATGCCACCAACTCCACATTCACAGGCAACTTCAGCTCCACAGCCGTTTTCAGATAGCCCTCAATGCAAAGGCTCTAGACGCAAATATTGGTGTGAGAGCTAATTCAATCAAAGAAACACTGCATGTTGGTGAAGGGCATATTGAAGAAGGATAAGCCGAGTGGTTCTTGTGGGAGAACAACTCCATTTGGCTCACTAACTTCACACACCATCAGGCTTCCAAGCAGCTCTCAAGGAAACTCAGTTTTCACACTCTATGCTTAGTGCCCTTTCAGTGCATTATCTAGGAATGAACCTGCTAGAGCATCCCACAAAAACGAATGCTCCACATGCGGGTTTCACATGCCACCAACTCCACATTCACAGGCAACTTCAGCGCCACAGCCGTTTTCAGATAGCCCTCAATGCAAAGGCTCTAGACGCAAATATTGGTGTGAGAGCTAATTCAATCAAGGAAACACTGCATGTTGGTGAAGGGTATATTTAAGAAGGATAAGCCGAGTGGTTCTTGTGGGAGAACAACTCCATTTGGCTCACTAACTTCACACACCATCAGGCTTCCAAGCAGCTCTCAAGGAAACTCAGTTTTCACACCTCTATGCTTAGTGCCCTTTCAGTGCATTATCTAGGAATGAGCCTGGGAGAGCATCCCACACAAACGAATGCTCCACATGCGGGTTTCACATGCCACCGACTCCACATTCACAGGCAACTTCAGCGCCACAGCCGTTTTCAGATAGCCCTCAATGCAAAAGCTCTAGACGCAAATATTGGTGTGAGAGCTAATTCAATCAAGGAAACACTGCATGTTGGTGAAGGGCATATTGAAGAAGGATAAGCCGAGTGGTTCTTGTGGGAGAACAACTCCATTTGGCTCACTAACTTCACACACCATCAGGCTTCCAAGCAGCTCTCAGGGAAACTCAGTTTTCACCCTCTATGCTTAGTGCCCTTTCAGTGCATTATCTAGGAATGAACCTGGTAGAGCATCCCACACAAACGAATGCTCCATATGCGGGTTTCACATGCCACCAACTCCACATTCACAGGCAACTTCAGCGCCACAGCCGTTTTCAGATAGCCCTCAATGCAAAGGCTCTAGACGCAAATATTGGTGTGAGAGCTAATTCAATCAAGGAAACACTGCATGTTGGTGAAGGGTATATTGAAGAAGGATAAGCCGAGTGGTTCTTATGGGAGAACAACTCCATTTGGCTCACTAACTTCACACACCATCAGGCTTCCAAGCAGCTCTCAAGGAAACTCAGTTTTCACACTCTATGCTTAGGGCCCTTTCAGTGCATTATCTAGGAATGAGCCTGGGAGAGCATCCCACACAAACGAATGCTCCACATGCGGGGTTTCACATGCCACCAACTCCACATTCACAGGCAACTTCAGAGCCACAGCCGTTTTCAGATAGCCCTCAATGCAAAGGCTCTAGACGCAAATATTGGTGTGAGAGCTAATTCAATCAAGGAAACACTGCATGTTGGTGAAGGGCATATTGAAGAAGAATCAGCCGAGTGGTTCTTGTGGAGAACAACTCCATTTGGCTCACTAACTTCACACACCATCAGGCTTCCAAGCAGCTCTCAGGAAAACTCAGTTTTCTGTTTTTTTTTTTTTTTTTTTAATTATTTATTTTTTAACTTCAGTAATTACATTGTATTATGTGACACAATTACATAGATACTTGGGTTCTCCCCACCCCTCCCCAAACCCTCCCACCATGGTGGATTCCTCCACCTTGTTGCATAACCACAGCTCAAGTTCAGTTGAGATTTCCCCATTGCAAGCGTATACCAAACATAGAGTCCAGCATCTTATTGTCCCGTCAAGTTCAACGGCTTCTTAGGTATACCCTCTCTGGTCTGATGACAGAGCCAGCAGGGCATCATCCCAGTCAATTGAAAGCTCCAACATACCATCAGCAAAAATTTACATCATTATGGAATTAATTGACATAGTAATGAGTAACCAATATGTTAAAAGTAAATGCGGGTTCCCAGCCACATTCTGTGAAATGCCAGAAGGAAACCCACACAGATACAGCCAAATAATCTTTGACAAAAAGACAAACGACAACCCAGGCAAATGGGAAGGTCTGTTCAATAAATGCTGTTGGGACAACTGGTTGATAGCCTGCAGAAACAAAAAAATAGATCCACATCTCTCACCATACACTAAGATCAGATCTAAATGGATAACAGATCTAAACCTACATCCAGAAACCTTCAAACGTTTGGAAGAAAAATGTTGGAAACACACTGGAACACATAGGGGTAGGCCCTCACTTCCTAAAAAAGACTCCAGATGCAGTAGAAATCAAGACCAAAATAAACAATTGGGACCTCATCAAACTAAGAAGCTTCTGTACAGCTAGAGAAACAATCAACGAAGTAAAAAGGCAACCCACAGAATGGGAGAAGATCTTCGCACACGACATAGGTGATAGAGGGCTGATCTCCAGAATATACAAAGAGCTACAAAACAACCAAAATGTCAAAACAAACAAGCCACTCAAGAAATGGGCACGGGAAATGGGCAAACACTTCACAAAGGAACAAACCCAAATGGCAAATAAACATATGAAAAAATGCTCAAGTTCCCTGGCAATAAGGGAAATCCAAATTAAAACATCAATGAGGTACCACCTAACGCCAGTAAGACTGGCCCACATGAATAAAAGCACCAACGACACTTGTTGGCGAGGTTGCGGGGAAAAGGGAACCCTACTCCACTGCTGGTGGGGCTGCAGGCTGGTACAGCCTCTATGGAAATCAGTATGGAGAATATTCAAACAACTCAAATTCAACATACCATATGATCCAGCAATAGCACTCCTAGGAATATATCCAGAACACTTGTTCTATGAGAAACCAACATGAACTCCTATGTTCATAGCAGCACAATCAGTAATTGCAAAAACAGGAAACAACCAAAATGCCCATCAACAGAGGATTGGATAAGAAAGCCTATGGTTCATCTACTCCATGGAATACTACTCAGCTATTAAAAAAAACAAAATGCAGTTCTTTATGGCCAAATGGGCCAAACTGGAAACCATAATGCTAAGGGAAATGAGCCAATCCCAAAAGGTTAAATACCACATGTTTGCCTTAATTTAAGATGATATGATGTTAAGTATAACATGTTATGTTTTGAAAACTCAGTTTTCACACTCTATGCTTAGTGCCCTTTGAGTGCCTAGGACTGAAACGAAGCTTGGTGAGCATCCCACACAAATGAGTGCTCCACATGCGGGTTTCACATGCCACCAACTCCACATTCACAGGCAACTTCAGCGCCACAGCCGTTTTCAGATAGTCCTCAATGCAAAGGCTCTAGACGCAAATATTGGTGTGAGAGCTAATTCAATCAAGGAAACACTGCATGTTGGTGAAGGGCATATTGAAGAAGAAGGATCAGCCGAGTGGTTCTTGTGGGAGAACAACTCCATTTGGCTCACTAACTTCACACACCATCAGGCTTCCAAGCAGCTCTCAGGAAAACTCAGTTTTCACACTCTATGCTTAGGGCCCTTTCAGTGCATTATCTAGGAATGAACCTGGTAGAGCATCCCACACAAAACGAATGCTCCACATGCGGGTTTCACATGCCACCAACTCCACATTCACAGGCAACTTCAGCGCCACAGCCATTTTCTGATAGCCCTCAATGCAAAGGCTCTAGACGCAAATATTGGTGTGAGAGCTAATTTAATCAAGGAAACACTGCATGTTGGTGAAGGGCATATTGAAGAAGGATCAGCCGAGTGGTTCTTGTGGGAGAACAACTCCATTTGGCTCACTAACTTCACACACCATCAGGCTTCCAAGCAGCTCTCAAGAAAACTCAGTTTTCACACTCTATGCTTAGTGCCCTTTCAGTGCATTATCTAGGAATGAACCTGGTAGAGCATCCCACACAAACGAATGCTCCACATGCGGGTTTCACATGCCACCAACTCCACATTCACAGGCAACTTCAGCGCCACAGCCGTTTTCAGATAGCCCTCAATGCAAAGGCTCTAGACACAAATATTGGTGTGAGAGCTAATTCAATCAAGGAAACACTGCATGTTGGTGAAGGGCATATTGAAGAAGGATCAGCCGAGTGGTTCTTGTGGGAGAACAACTCCATTTGGCTCACTAACTTCACACACCATCAGGCTTCCAAGCAGCTCTCAGGTAAACTCAGTTTTCACACTCTATGCTTAGTGCCCTTTCAGTGCATTATCTAGGAATGAACCTGGTAGAGCATCCCACACAAACGAATGCTCCACATGCGGGTTTCACATGCCACCAACTCCACATTCACAGGCAACTTCAGCGCCACAGCCATTTGCAGATAGCCCTCAATGCAAAGGCTCTAGACGCAAATATTGGTGTGAGAGCTAATTCAATCAAGGAAACACTGCATGTTGGTGAAGGGCATATTGAAGAAGGATCAGCCGAGTGGTTCTTGTGGGAGAACAACTCCCTTTGGCTCACTAACTTCACACACCATCAGGCTTCCAAGCAGCTCTCTGGGAAACTCAGTTTTCACACTCTATGCTTAGTGCCCTTTCAGTGCATTATCTAGGAATGAGCCTGGTAGAGCATCCCACACAAACGAATGCTCCACATGCGGGTTTCACATGCCACCAACTCCACATTCACAGGCAACTTCAGCGCCACAGCCGTTTTCAGATAGCCCTCAATGCAAAGGCTCTAGACGCAAATATTGGTGTGAGAGCTAATTCAATCAAGGAAACACTGCATGTTGGTGAAGGGCATATTGAAGAAGAAGGATCAGCCGAGTGGTTCTTGTGGGAGAACAACTCCATTTGGCTCACTAACTTCACACACCATCAGGCTTCCAAGCAGCTCTCAAGAAAACTCAGTTTTCACACTCTATGCTAAGGGCCCTTTCAGTGCATTATCTAGGAATGAACCTGGTAGAGCATCCCACACAAACGAATGCTCCACATGCGGGTTTCACATGCCACCAACTCCACATTCACAGGCAACTTCAGCGCCACAGCCATTTTCAGATAGCCCTCAATTCAAAGGCTCTAGACGCAAATATTGGTGTGAGAGCTAATTCAATCAAGGAAACACTGCATGTTGGTGAAGGGCATATTGAAGAAGGATCAGCCGAGTGGTTCTTGTGGGAGAACAACTCCATTTGGCTCACTAACTTCACACACCATCAGGCTTCCAAGCAGCTCTCAAGAAAACTCAGTTTTCACACTCTATGCTTAGTGCCCTTTGAGTGATTAGGACTGAAATGAAGCTTGGTGACCATCCCACACAAACGAATGCTCCACATGCGGGTTTCACATGCCACCAACTCCACATTCACAGGCAACTTCAGCGCCACAGCCGTTTTCAGATAGCCCTCAATGCAAAGGCTCTAGACGCAAATATTGGTGTGAGAGCTAATTCAATCAAGGAAACACTGCATGTTGGTGAAGGGCATATTGAAGAAGGATCAGCCGAGTGGTTCTTGTGGGAGAACAACTCCATTTGGCTCACTAACTTCACACAGCATCAGGCTTCCAAGCAGCTCTCAGGGAAACTCAGTTTTCACACTCTATGCTTAGTGCCCTTTCAGTGCATTATCTAGGAATGAACCTGGTAGAGCATCCCACACAAACGAATGCTCCACATGCGGATTTCACATGCCACCAACTCCACATTCACAGGCAACTTCAGCGCCACAGCCGTTTTCAGATAGCCCTCAATGCAAAGGCTCTAGACGCAAATATTGGTGTGAGAGCTAATTCAATCAAGGAAACACTGCATGTTGGTGAAGGGCATACTGAAGAAGGATCAGCACAGTGGTTCTTGTGCGAGAACAACTCCATTTGGCTCACTAACTTCACACACCATCAGGCTTCCAAGCAGCTCTCAAGGAAACTCAGTTTTCACACTCTATGCTTAGTGCCCTTTTAGTGCCTAGGACTGAAATGAAGCTTGGTGAGCATCCCACACAAACGAATGCTCCACATGCGGGTTTCACATGCCACCAACTCCACATTCACAGGCAACTTCAGTGCCACAGCCATTTTCAGATAGCCCTCAATGCAAAGGCTCTAGACGCAAATATTGGTGTGAGAGCTAATTCAATCAAGGAAACACTGCATGTTGGTGAAGGGCATATTGAAGAAGAAGGATCAGCCGAGTGGTTCTTGTGGGAGAACAACTCCATTTGGCTCACTAACTTCACACACCATCAGGCTTCCAAGCAGCTCTCAAGGAAACTCAGTTTTCACACTCTATGCTTAGTGCCCTTTCAGTGCATTATCTAGGAATGAACCTGGTAGAGCATCCCACACAAACGAATGCTCCACATGCGGGTTTCACATGCCACCAACTCCACATTCACAGGCAACTTCAGCGCCACAGCCATTTTCAGATAGCCCTCAATTCAAAGGCTCTAGACGCAAATATTGGTGTGAGAGCTAATTCAATCAAGGAAACACTGCATGTTGGTGAAGGGCATATTGAAGAAGGATCAGCCGAGTGGTTCTTGTGGAGAACAACTCCATTTGGCTCACTAACTTCACACACCATCAGGCTTCCAAGCAGCTCTCAAGGAAACTCAGTTTTCACACTCTATGCTTAGTGCCCTTTGAGTGCCTAGGACTGAAATGAAGCTTGGTGACCATCCCACACAAACGAATGCTCCACATGCGGGTTTCACATGCCACCAACTCCACATTCACAGGCAACTTCAGCGCCACAGCCGTTTTCAGATAGCCCTCAATGCAAAGGCTCTAGACGCAAATATTGGTGTGAGAGCTAATTCAATCAAGGAAACACTGCATGTTGGTGAAGGGCATATTGAAGAAGGATCAGCCGAGTGGTTCTTGTGGGAGAACAACTCCCTTTGGCTCACTAACTTCACACACCATCAGGCTTCCAAGCAGCTCTCAGGGAAACTCAGTTTTCACACTCTATGCTTAGTGCCCTTTGAGTGCATTATGTAGGAATGAGCCTGGTAGAGCATCCCACACAAACGAATGCTCCACATGCGGGTTTCACATGCCACCAACTCCACATTCACAGGCAACTTCAGCGCCACAGCCGTTTTCAGATAGCCCTCAATGCAAAGGCTCTAGACGCAAATATTGGTGTGAGAGCTAATTCAATCAAGGAAACACTGCATGTTGGTGAAGGGCATATTGAAGAAGGATCAGCCGAGTGGTTCTTGTGTGAGAACAACTCCCTTTGGCTCACTAACTTCACACAGCATCAGGCTTCCAAGCAGCTCTCAGGGAAACTCAGTTTTCACACTCTATGCTTAGTGCCCTTTCAGTGCATTATCTAGGAATGAGCCTGGTAGAGCATCCCACACAAACGAATGCTCCACATGCGGGTTTCACATGCCACCAACTCCACATTCACAGGCAACTTCAGCGCCACAGCCGTTTTCAGATAGCCCTCAATGTAAAGGCTCTAGACGCAAATATTGGTGTGAGAGCTAATTCAATCAAGGAAACACTGCATGTTGGTGAAGGGTATATTGAAGAAGGATAAGCCGAGTGGTTCTTGTGGGAGAACAACTCCATTTGGCTCACTAACTTGACACACCATCAGGCTTCCAAGCAGCTCTCTGGGAAACTCAGTTTTCACACTCTATGCTTAGTGCCCTTTCAGTGCATTATCTAGGAATGAGCCTGGTAGAGCATCCCACACAAACGAATGCTCCACATGCGGGTTTCACATGCCACCAACTCCACATTCACAGGCAACTTCAGCGCCACAGCCGTTTTCAGATAGCCCTCAATGCAAAGGCTCTAGACGCAAATATTGGTGTGAGAGCTAATTCAATCAAGGAAACACTGCATGTTGGTGAAGGGCATATTGAAGAAGAAGGATCAGCCGAGTGGTTCTTGTGGGAGAACAACTCCATTTGGCTCACTAACTTCACACACCATCAGGCTTCCAAGCAGCTCTCAGGAGAACTCAGTTTTCACACTCTATGCTTAGGGCCCTTTCAGTGCATTATCTAGGAATGAACCTGGTAGAGCATCCCACACAAACGAATGCTCCACATGCGGGTTTCACATGCCACCAACTCCACATTCACAGGCAACTTCAGCGCCACAGCCATTTTCAGATAGCCCTCAATGCAAAGGCTCTAGACGCAAATATTGGTGTGAGAGCTAATTCAATCAAGGAAACACTGCATGTTGGTGAAGGGCATATTGAAGAAGGATCAGCCGAGTGGTTCTTGTGGGAGAACAACTCCCTTTGGCTCACTAACTTCACACACCATCAGGCTTCCAAGCAGCTCTCAAGGAAACTCAGTTTTCACACTCTATGCTTAGTGCCCTTTGAGTGCCTAGGACTGAAAGGAAGCTTGGTGAGCATCCCACACAAACGAATGCTCCACATGCGGGTTTCACATGCCACCAACTCCACATTCACAGGCAACTTCAGCGCCACAGCCATTTTCAGATAGCCCTCAATGCAAAGGCTCTAGACGCAAATAGTGGTGTGAGAGCTAATTCAATCAAGGAAACACTGCATGTTGGTGAAGGGCATATTGAAGAAGAAGGATCAGCCGAGTGGTTCTTGTGGGAGAACAACTCCATTTGGCTCACTAACTTCACACACTATCAGGCTTCCAAGCAGCTCTCAAGGAAACTCAGTTTTCACACTCTATGCTTAGTGCCCTTTGAGTGCCTTTGACTGAAATGAACCTGGTAGAGCATCCCACACAAACCAATGCTCCACATGCGGGTTTCACATGCCACCAACTCCACATTCACAGGCAACTTCAGCGCCACAGCCATTTTCAGATAGCCCTCAATGCAAAGGCTCTAGACGCAAATATTGGTGTGAGAGCTAATTCAATCAAGGAAACACTGCATGTTGGTGAAGGGCATATTGAAGAAGAAGGATCAGCCAAGTGGTTCTTGTGGGAGAACAACTCCATTTGGCTCACTAACTTCACACACCATCAGGCTTCCAAGCAGCTCTCAAGGAAACTCAGTTTTCACACTCTATGCTTAGTGCTCTTTGAGTGCCTAGGACTGAAATGAAGCTTGGTTTGCATCCCACACAAACAAATGCTCCACATGCGGGTTTCACATGCAACCAACTCCACATTCACAGGCAACTTCAGCGCCACAGCCGTTTTCAGATAGCCCTCAATGCAAAGGCTCTAGACGCAAATATTGGTGTGAGAGCTAATTCAATCAAGGAAACACTGCATGTTGGTGAAGGGCATATTGAAGAAGGATCAGCCGAGTGGTTCTTGTGGGAGAACAACTCCATTTGGCTCACTAACTTCACACACCATCAGGCTTCCAACCAGCTCTCAGGGAAACTTAGTTTTCACACTCTATGCTTAGTGCCCTTTCAGTGCATTATCTTGGAATGAGCCTGGTAGAGCATCCCACACAAACGAATGCTCCACATGCGTGTTTCACATGCCACCAACTCCACATTCACAGGCAACTTCAGCGCCACAGCCATTTTCAGATAGCCCTCAATGCAAAGGCTCTAGACGCAAATATTGGTGTGAGAGCTAATTCAATCAAGGAAACACTGCATGTTGGTGAAGGGTATATTGAAGAAGGATCAGTCGAGTGGTTCTTGTGGAGAACAACTCCATTTGGCTCACTAACTTCACACACCATCAGGCTTCCAAGAAGCTCTCAAGGAAACTCAGTTTTCACACTCTATGCTTAGTGCCCTTTGAGTGCCTAGGACTGAAATGAAGCTTGGTGACCATCCACACAAACGAATGCTCCACATGCGGGTTTCACATGCCACCAACTCCACATTCACAGGCAACTTCAGCGCCACAGCCGTTTTCAGATAGCCCTCAATTCAAAGGCTCTAGACGCAAATATTGGTGTGAGAGATAATTCAATCAAGGAAACACTGCATGTTGGTGAAGGGCATATTGAAGAAGGATCAGCCGAGTGGTTCTTGTGGGAGAACAACTCCATTTGGCTCACTAACTTCACACACCTTCAGGCTTCCAAGCAGCTCTCAGGGAAACTCAGTTTTCACACTCTATGCTTAGTGCCCTTTCAGTGCATTATCTAGGAATGAGCCTGGTAGAGCATCCCACACAAACGAATGCTCCACATGCGGGTTTCACATGCCACCAACTCCACATTCACAGGCAACTTCAGCGCCACAGCCGTTTTCAGATAGCCCTCAATGCAAAGGCTCTAGACGCAAATATTGGTGTGAGAGCTAATTCAATCAAGGAAACACTGCATGTTGGTGAAGGGCATATTGAAGAAGGATCAGCCGAGTGGTTCTTGTGGGAGAACAACTCCCTTTGGCTCACTAACTTCACGCAGCATCAGGCTTCCAAGCAGCTCTCAGGGAAACTCAGTTTTCACACTCTATGCTTAGTGCCCTTTCAGTGCATTATCTAGGAATGAGCCTGGTAGAGCATCCCACACAAACGAATGCTCCACATGCGGGTTTCACATGCCACCAACTCAACATTCACAGGCAACTTCAGCGCCACAGCCGTTTTCAGATAGCCCTCAATGCAAAGGCTCTAGACGCAAATATTGGTGTGAGAGCTAATTCAATCAAGGAAACACTGCATGTTGGTGAAGGGCATATTGAAGAAGAAGGATCAGCCGAGTGGTTCTTGTGGGAGAACAACTCCATTTGGCTCACTAACTTGACACACCATCAGGCTTTCAAGCAGCTCTCTGGGAAACTCAGTTTTCACACTCTATGCTTAGTGCCCTTTCAGTGCATTATCTAGGAATGATCCTGGTAGAGCATCCCACACAAACAAATGCTCCACATGCGGGTTTCACATGCCACCAACTCCACATTCACAGGCAACTTCAGCGCGACAGCCGTTTTCAGATAGCCCTCAATGCAAAGGCTCTAGACGCAAATATTGGTGTGAGAGCTAATTCAATCAAGGAAACACTGCATGTTGGTGAAGGGCATATTGAAGAAGGATCAGCCGAGTGGTTCTTGTGGGAGAACAACTCCCTTTGGCTCACTAACTTCACACAACATCAGGCTTCCAAAGCAGCTCTCAAGGAAACTCAGTTTTCACACTCTATGCTTAGTGCCCTTTCAGTGCCTAGGACTGAAAGGAAGCTTGGTGAGCATCCCACACAAACGAATGCTCCACATGCGGGTTTCACATGCCACCAACTCCACATTCACAGGCAACTTCAGCGCCACAGCCATTTTCAGATAGCCCTCAATGCAAAGGCTCTAGACGCAAATATTGGTGTGAGAGCAAATTCAATCAAGGAAACACTGCATGTTGGTGAAGGGCATATTGAAGAAGAAGGATCAGCCCAGTGGTTCTTGTGGGAGAACAACTCCATTTGGCTCACTAACTTCACACACCATCAGGCTTCCAAGCAGCTCTCAAGGAAACTCAGTTTTCACACTCTATGCTTAGTGCACTTTCAGTGCATTATCTAGGAATGAGCCTGGGAGAGCATCCCACACAAAGGAATGCTCCACATGCGGGTTTCACATGCCACCAACTCCACATTCACAGGCAACTTCAGCGCCACAGCCGTTTTCAGATAGCCCTCAATGCAAAGGCTCTAGACGCAAATATTGGTGTGAGAGCTAATTCAATCAAGGAAACACTGCATGTTGGTGAAGGGCATATTGAAGAAGGATCAGAGGAGTGGTTCTTGTGGGAGAACAACTCCATTTACCTCACTAACTTCACACACCATCAGGCTTCCAAGCAGCTCTCAGGTAAACTCAGTTTTCACACTCTATGCTTAGTGCCCTTTGAGTGCATTACCTTGGAATGAGCCTGGTAGAGCATCCCACACAAATGAATGCTCCACATGCGGGTTTCACAACTCCACATTCACAGGCAACTTCAGCGCCACAGCCATTTTCAGATAGCCCTCAATGCAAAGGCTCTAGACGCAAATATTGGTGTGAGAGCTAATTCAATCAAGGAAACACTGCATGTTGGTGAAGGGCATATTGAAGAAGGATCAGCCGAGTGGTTCTTGTGGGAGAACAACTCCATTTGGCTCACTAACTTCACACACCATCAGGCTTCCAAGCAGCTCTCAAGGAAACTCAGTTTTCACACTCTATGCTTAGTGCCCTTTGAGTGCCTAGGACTGAAATGAAGCTTGGTGAGCATCCCACACAAACGAATGCTCCACATGCGGGTTTCACATGCCACCAACTACACATTCACAGGCAACTTCAGCGCCACAGCCGTTTTCAGATAGCCCTCAATTCAAAGGCTCCAGACGCAAATATTGGTGTGAGAGCTAATTCAATCAAGGAAACACTGCATGTTGGTGAAGGGCATATTGAAGAAGGATCAGCCGAGTGGTTCTTGTGGGAGAACAACTCCATTTGGCTCACTAACTTCACACACCATCAGGCTTCCAAGCAGCTCTCAAGGAAACTCAGTTTTCACACTCTATGCTTAGTGCCCTTTGAGTGCATTATCTAGGAATGAGCCTGGTAGAGCATCCCACACAAACGAATGCTCCACATGCGGGTTTCACATGCCACCAACTCCACATTCACAGGCAACTTCAGCGCCACAGCCGTTTTCAGATAGCCCTCAAAGCAAAGGCTCTAGACGCAAATATTGGTGTGAGAGCTAATTCAATCAAGGAAACACTGCATGTTGGTGAAGGGTATATTGAAGAAGGATAAGCCGAGTGGTTCTTGTGGGAGAACAACTCCATTTGGCTCACTAACTTGACACACCATCAGGCTTCCAAGCAGCTCTCTGGGAAACTCAGTTTTCACACTCTATGCTTAGTGCCCTTTCAGTGCATTATCTAGGAATGAGCCTGGTAGAGCATCCCACACAAACGAATGCTCCACATGCGGGTTTCACATGCCACCAACTCCACATTCACAGGCAACTTCAGCGCCACAGCCGTTTTCAGATAGCCCTCAATGCAAAGGCTCTAGACGCAAATATTGGTGTGAGAGCTAATTCAATCAAGGAAACACTGCATGTTGGTGAAGGGCATATTGAAGAAGAAGGATCAGCCGAGTGGTTCTTGTGGGAGAACAACTCCATTTGGCTCACTAACTTCACACACCATCAGGCTTCCAAGCAGCTCTCAGGAAAGCTCAGTTTTCACACTCTATGCTTAGTGCTCTTTCAGTGCATTATCTAGGAATGAACCTGGTAGAGCATCCCACACAAACGAATGCTCCACATGCGGGTTTCACATGCCACCAACTCCACATTCACAGGCAACTTCAGCGCCACAGCCATTTTCAGATAGCCCTCAATGCAAAGGATCTAGACGCAAATATTGGTGTGAGAGCTAATTCAATCAAGGAAACACTGCATGTTGGTGAAGGGCATATTGAAGAAGGATCAGCCGAGTGGTTCTTGTGGGAGAACAACTCCCTTTGGCTCACTAACTTCACACACCATCAGGCTTCCAAGCAGCTCTCAAGGAAACTCAGTTTTCACACTCTATGCTTAGTGCCCTTTGAGTGCCTAGGACTAAAAGGAAGCTTGGTGAGCATCCCACACAAACGAATGCTCCACATGCGGGTTTCACATGCCACCAACTCCACATTCACAGGCAACTTCAGCGCCACAGCCATTTTCAGATAGCCCTCAATGCAAAGGCTCTAGACGCAAATATTGGTGTGAGAGCTAATTCAATCAAGGAAACACTGCATTTTGGTGAAGGGCATATTGAAGAAGAAGGATCAGCCCAGTGGTTCTTGTGGGAGAACAACTCCATTTGGCTCACTAACTTCACACACCATCAGGCTTCCAAGCAGCTCTCAAGGAAACTCAGTTTTCACACTCTATGCTTAGTGCCCTTTCAGTGCCTTTAACTGAAATGAACCTGGTAGAGCATCCCACACAAACGAATGCTCCACATGCGGGTTTCACATGCCACCAACTCCACATTCACAGGCAACTTCAGCGCCACAGCCGTTTTCAGATAGCCCTCAATGCAAAGGCTCTAGACGCAAATATTGGTGTGAGAGCTAATTCAATCAAGGAAACACTGCATGTTGGTGAAGGGCATATTGAAGAAGGATCAGCCGAGTGGTTCTTGTGGGAGAACAACTCCATTTTGCTCACTAACTTCAAACACCATCAGGCTTCCAAGCAGCTCTCAGAGAAACTCAGTTTTCACACTCTATGCTTAGTGCCCTTTCAGTGCATTATCTTGGAATGAGCCTGGTAGAGCATCCCACACAAACGAATGCTCCACATGCGGGTTTCACATGCCACCAACTCCACATTCACAGGCAACTTCAGCGCCACAGCCATTTTCAGATAGCCCTCAATGCAAAGGCTCTAGACGCAAATATTGGTGTGAGAGCTAATTCAATCAAGGAAACACTGCATGTTGGTGAAGGGCATATTGAAGAAGGATCAGCCGAGTGGTTCTTGTGGAGAACAACTCCATTTGGCTCACTAACTTCACACACCATCAG
This sequence comes from Ochotona princeps, assembly GCF_030435755.1. NCBI lineage: Eukaryota > Metazoa > Chordata > Mammalia > Lagomorpha > Ochotonidae > Ochotona > Ochotona princeps. The sequence goes on from NW_026700560.1 coordinate 20,340, forward strand.
GCTTCCAAGCAGCTCTCAAGGAAACTCAGTTTTCACACTCTATGCTTAGTGCCCTTTGAGTGCCTAGGACTGAAATGAAGCTTGGTGACCATCCCACACAAACGAATGCTCCACATGCGGGTTTCACATGCCACCAACTCCACATTCACAGGCAACTTCAGCGCCACAGCCGTTTTCAGATAGCCCTCAATGCAAAGGCTCTAGACGGAAATATTGGTTTGAGAATTAATTCAATCAAGGAAACACTGCATGTTGGTGAAGGGCATATTGAAGAAGAATCAGCCGAGTGGTTCTTGTGGGAGAACAACTCCCTTTGGCTCACTAACTTCACACAGCATCAGGCTTCCAAGCAGCTCTCAAGGAAACTCAGTTTTCACACTCTATGCTTAGGGCCTTTCAGTGCATTATCTAGGAATGAACCTGGTAGAGCATCCCACACAAACGAATGCTCCACATGCGGGTTTCACATGCCACCAACTCCACATTCACAGGCAACTTCAGCGCCACAGCCGTTTTCAGATAGCCCTCAATGCAAAGGCTCTAGACGCAAATATTGGTGTGAGAGCTAATTCAATCAAGGAAACACTGCATGTTGGTGAAGGGCATATTGAAGAAGGATCAGCCGAGTGGTTCTTGTGGGAGAACAACGCCCTTTGGCTCACTAACTTCACACAGCATCAGGCTTCCAAGCAGCTCTCAGGGAAACTCAGTTTTCACACTCTATGCTTAGTGCCCTTTCAGTGCATTATCTAGGAATGAGCCTGGTAGAGCATCCCACACAAACGAATGCTCCACATGCGGGTTTCACATGCCAGCAACTCCACATTCACAGGCAACTTCAGCGCCACAGCCGTTTTCAGATAGCCCTCAATGCAAAGGCTCTAGACGCAAATATTGGTGTGAGAGCTAATTCAATCAAGGAAACACTGCATGTTGGTGAAGGGCATATTGAAGAAGAAGGATCAGCCGAGTGGTTCTTGTGGGAGAACAACTCCATTTGGCTCACTAACTTCACACACCATCAGGCTTCCAACCAGCTCTCAGGAAAACTCAGTTTTCACACTCTATGCTTAGGGCCCTTTCAGTGCATTATCTAGGAATGAACCTGGTAGAGCATCCCACACAAACGAATGCTCCACATGCGGGTTTCACATGCCACCAACTCCACATTCACAGGCAACTTCAGCGCCACAGCCATTTTCAGATAGCCCTCAATGCAAAGGCTCTAGACGCAAATATTGGTGTGAGAGCTAATTCAATCAAGGAAACACTGCATGTTGGTGAAGGGCATATTGAAGAAGGATCAGCCGAGTGGTTCTTGTGGGAGAACAACTCCTTTTGGCTCACTAACTTCACACAACATCAGGCTTCCAAGCAGCTCTCAAGGAAACTCAGTTTTCACACTCTATGCTTAGTGCCCTTTGAGTGCCTAGGACTAAAAGGAAGCTTGGTGAGCATCCCACACAAACGAATGCTCCACATGCGGGTTTCACATGCCACCAACTCCACATTCACAGGCAACTTCAGCGCCACAGCCATTTTCAGATAGCCCTCAATGCAAAGGCTCTAGACGCAAATATTGGTGTGAGAGCTAATTCAATCAAGGAAACACTGCATGTTGGTGAAGGGCATATTGAAGAAGAAGGATCAGCCCAGTGGTTCTTGTGGGAGAACAACTCCATTTGGCTCACTAACTTCACACACCATCAGGCTTCCAAGCAGCTCTCAAGGAAACTCAGTTTTCACACTCTATGCTTAGTGCCCTTTGAGTGCCTTTGACTGAAATGAACCTGGTAGAGCATCCCACACAAACGAATGCTCCACATGCGGGTTTCACATGCCACCAACTCCACATTCACAGGCAACTTCAGCGCCACAGCCGTTTTCAGATAGCCCTCAATGCAAAGGCTCTAGACGCAAATATTGGTGTGAGAGCTAATTCAATCAAGGAAACACTGCATGTTGGTGAAGGGCATATTGAAGAAGGATCAGAGGAGTGGTTCTTGTGGGAGAACAACTCCATTTACCTCACTAACTTCACACACCATCAGGCTTCCAAGCAGCTCTCAGGTAAACTCAGTTTTCACACTCTATGCTTAGTGCCCTTTGAGTGCATTACCTTGGAATGAGCCTGGTAGAGCATCCCACACAAACGAATGCTCCACATGCGGGTTTCACAACTCCACATTCACAGGCAACTTCAGCGCCACAGCCATTTTCAGATAGCCCTCAATGCAAAGGCTCTAGACGCAAATATTGGTGTGAGAGCTAATTCAATCAAGGAAACACTGCATGTTGGTGAAGGGCATATTGAAGAAGGATCAGCCGAGTGGTTCTTGTGGGAGAACAACTCCATTTGGCTCACTAACTTCACACACCATCAGGCTTCCAAGCAGCTCTCAAGGAAACTCAGTTTTCACACTCTATGCTTAGTGCCCTTTGAGTGCCTAGGACTGAAATGAAGCTTGTTGAGCATCCCACACAAACGAATGCTCCACATGCGGGTTTCACATGCCACCAACTCCACATTCACAGGCAACTTAAGCGCCACAGCCGTTTTCAGATAGCCCTCAATGCAAAGGCTCTAGACGCAAATATTGGTGTGAGAGCTAATTCAATCAAGGAAACACTGCATGTTGGTGAAGGGCATATTGAAGAAGGATCAGCCGAGTGGTTCTTGTGGGAGAACAACTCCATTTGGCTCACTAACTTCACACACCATCAGGCTTCCAAGCAGCTCTCAGGGAAACTCAGTTTTCACACTCTATGCTTAGTGCCCTTTGAGTGCATTATCTAGGAATGAGCCTTGTAGAGCATCCCACACAAACGAATGCTCCACATGCGGGTTTCACATGCCACCAACTCCACATTCACAGGCAACTTCAGCGCCACAGCCGTTTTCAGATAGCCCTCAATGCAAAGGCTCTAGACGCAAATATTGGTGTGAGAGCTAATTCAATCAAGGAAACACTGCATTTTGGTGAAGGGCATATTGAAGAAGAAGGATCAGCCCAGTGGTTCTTGTGGGAGAACAACTCCATTTGGCTCACTAACTTCACACACCATCAGGCTTCCAAGCAGCTCTCAAGGAAACTCAGTTTTCACACTCTATGCTTAGTGCCCTTTGAGTGCCTTTGACTGAAATGAACCTGGTAGAGCATCCCACACAAACGAATGCTCCACATGCGTGTTTCACATGCCACCAACTCCACATTCACAGGCAACTTCAGCGCCACAGCCGTTTTCAGATAGCCCTCAATGCAAAGGCTCTAGACGCAAATATTGGTGTGAGAGCTAATTCAATCAAGGAAACACTGCATGTTGGTGAAGGGCATATTGAAGAAGGATCAGCCGAGTGGTTCTTGTGGGAGAACAACTCCATTTGGCTCACTAACTTCACACACCATCAGGCTTCCAAGCAGCTCTCAGGGAAACTCAGTTTTCACACTCTATGCTTAGTGCCCTTTCAGTGCATTATCTTGGAATGAGCCTGGTAGAGCATCCCACACAAACGAATGCTCCACATGCGGGTTTCACATGCCACCAACTCCACATTCACAGGCAACTTCAGCGCCACAGCCATTTTCAGATAGCCCTCAATGCAAAGGCTCTAGACGCAAATATTGGTGTGAGAGCTAATTCAATCAAGGAAACACTGCATGTTGGTGAAGGGCATATTGAAGAAGGATCAGCCGAGTGGTTCTTGTGGAGAACAACTCCATTTGGCTCACTAACTTCACACACCATCAGGCTTCCAAGCAGCTCTCAAGGAAACTCAGTTTTCACACTCTATGCTTAGTGCCCTTTGAGTGCCTAGGACTGAAAGGAAGCTTGGTGACCATCCCACACAAACGAATGCTCCACATGCGGGTTTCACATGCCACCAACTCCACATTAACAGGCAACTTCAGCGCCACAGCCGTTTTCAGATAGCCCTCAATGCAAAGGCTCTAGACGGAAATATTGGTTTGAGAACTAATTCAATCAAGGAAACACTGCATGTTGGTGAAGGGCATATTGAAGAAGAATCAGCCGAGTGGTTCTTGTGGGAGAACAACTCCATTTGGCTCACTAACTTCACACACCATCAGGCTTCCAAGCAGCTCTCAAGGAAACTCAGTTTTCACACTCTATGCTTAGTGCCCTTTGAGTGCATTATCTAGGAATGAACCTGGTACAGCATCCCACACAAACGAATGCTCCACATGCGGGTTTCACATGGCACCAACTCCACATTCACAGGCAACTTCAGCGCCACAGCCGTTTTCAGATAGCCCTCAATTCAAAGGCTCTAGACGCAAATATTGGTGTGTGAGCTAATTCAATCAAGGAAACACTGCATGTTGGTGAAGGGCATATTGAAGAAGGATCAGCCGAGTGGTTCTTGTGGGAGAACAACTCCCTTTGGCTCACTAACTTCACACATCATCAGGCTTCCAAGCAGCTCTCAAGAAAACTCAGTTTTCACACTCTATGCTTAGTGCCCTTTGAGTGCCTAGGACTGAAATGAAGCTTGGTGAGCATCTCACACAAACGAATGCTCCACATGCGGGTTTCACATGCCACCAACTCCACATTCACAGGCAACTTCAGCGCCACAGCCGTTTTCAGATAGCCCTCAATGCAAAGGCTCTAGACGCAAATATTGGTGTGAGAGCTAATTCAATCAAGGAAACACTGCATGTTGGTGAAGGGCATATTGAAGAAGGATCAGCCCAGTGGTTCTTGTAGGAGAACAACTCCATTTGGCTCACTAACTTCACACACCTTCAGGTTTCCAAGCAGCTCTCAAGGAAACTCAGTTTTCACACTCTATGCTTAGTGCCCTTTGAGTGCATTATGTAGGAATGAGCCTGGTAGAGCATCCCACACAAACGAATGCTCCACATGCGGGTTTCACATGCCACCAACTCCACATTCACAGGCAACTTCAGCGCCACAGCCGTTTTCAGATAGCCCTCAATGCAAAGGCTCTAGACGCAAATATTGGTGTGAGAGCTAATTCAATCAAGGAAACACTGCATGTTGGTGAAGGGCATATTGAAGAAGGATCAGCCGAGTGGTTCTTGTGGGAGAACAACTCCCTTTGGCTCACTAACTTCACACAGCATCAGGCTTCCAAGCAGCTCTCAAGGAAACTCAGTTTTCACACTCTATGCTTAGGGCCTTTCAGTGCATTATCTAGGAATGAACCTGGTAGAGCATCCCACACAAACGAATGCTCCACATGCGGGTTTCACATGCCACCAACTCCACATTCACAGGCAACTTCAGCGCCACAGCCATTTTCAGATAGCCCTCAATGCAAAGGCTCTAGACGCAAATATTGGTGTGAGAGCTAATTCAATCAAGGAAACACTGCATGTTGGTGAAGGGCATATTGAAGAAGGATCAGCCGAGTGGTTCTTGTGGAGAACAACTCCATTTGGCTCACTAACTTCACACACCATCAGGCTTCCAAGCAGCTCTCAAGGAAACTCAGTTTTCACACTCTATGCTTAGTGCCCTTTGAGTGCCTAGGACTGAAATGAAGCTTGGTGACCATCCCACACAAACGAATGCTCCACATGCGGGTTTCACATGCCACCAATTCCACATTCACAGGCAACTTCAGCGCCACAGCCGTTTTCAGATAGCCCTCAATGCAAAGGCTCTAGACGGAAATATTGGTGTGAGAGCTAATTCAATCAAGGAAACACTGCATGTTGGTGAAGGGCATATTGAAGAAGAATCAGCCGAGTGGTTCTTGTGGGAGAACAACTCCATTTGGCTCACTAACTTCACACACCATCAGGCTTCCAAGCAGCTCTCAAGGAAACTCAGTTTTCACACTCTATGCTTAGTGCCCTTTCAGTGCCTAGGACTAAAAGGAAGCTTGGTGAGCATCCCACACAAACGAATGCTCCACATGCGGGTTTCACATGCCACCAACTCCACATTCACAGGCAACTTCAGCGCCACAGCCATTTTCAGATAGCCCTCAATGCAAAGGCTCTAGACGCAAATATTGGTGTGAGAGCTAATTCAATCAAGGAAACACTGCATGTTGGTGAAGGGCATACTGAAGAAGGATCAGCCCAGTGGTTCTTGTGGGAGAACAACTCCATTTGGCTCACTAACTTCACACACCATCAGGCTTCCAAGCAGCTCTACAGGAAACTCAGTTTTCACACTCTATGCTTAGTGCCCTTTGAGTGCCTTTGACTGAAATGAACCTGGTAGAGCATCCCACACAAACGAATGCTCCACATGCGGGTTTCACATGCCACCAACTCCACATTCACAGGCAACTTCAGCGCCACAGCCGTTTTCAGATAGCCCTCAATGCAAAGGCTCTAGACGCAAATATTGGTGTGAGAGCTAATTCAATCAAGGAAACACTGCATGTTGGTGAAGGGCATATTGAAGAAGGATCAGCCGAGTGGTTCTTGTGGGAGAACAACTCCATTTGGCTCACTAACTTCACACACCATCAGGCTTCCAAGCAGCTCTCAGGTAAACTCAGTTTTCACACTCTATGCTTAGTGCCCTTTGAGTGCATTATCTTGGAATGAGCCTGGTAGAGCATCCCACACAAACGAATGCTCCACATGCGGGTTTCACAACTCCACATTCACAGGCAACTTAAGCGCCACAGCTATTTTCAGATTGCCCTCAATGCAAAGGCTCTAGACGCAAATATTGGTGTGAGAGCTAATTCAATCAAGGAAACACTGCATGTTGGTGAAGGGCAAATTGAAGAAGGATCAGCCGAGTGGTTCTTGTGGAGAACAACTCCATTTGGCTCACTAACTTCACACACCATCAGGCTTCCAAGCAGCTCTCAAGGAAACTCAGTTTTCACACTCTATGCTTAGTGCCCTTTGAGTGCCTAGGACTGAAATGAAGCTTGGTGACCATCCCACACAAACGAATGCTCCACATGCGGGTTTCACATGCCACCAACTCCACATTCACAGGCAACTTCAACGCCACAGCCGTTTTCAGATAGCCCTCAATGCAAAGGCTCTAGACGCAAATATTGGTGTGAGAGCTAATTCAATCAAGGAAACACTGCATGTTGGTGCAGGGTATATTGAAGAAGGATCAGCCGAGTGGTTCTTGTGGGAGAACAACTCCCTTTGGCTCACTAACTTCACACACCATCAGGCTTCCAAGCAGCTCTCAGGTAAACACAGTTTTCACACTCTATGCTTAGTGCCCTTTCAGTGCATTATCTAGGAATGAACCTGGTAGAGCATCCCACACAAACGAATGCTCCACATGCGGGTTTCACATGCCACCAACTCCACATTCACAGGCAACTTCAGCGCCACAGCCGTTTTCAGATAGCCCTCAATTCAAAGGCTCCAGACGCAAATATTGGTGTGAGAGCTAATTCAATCAAGGAAACACTGCATGTTGGTGAAGGGCATATTGAAGAAGGATCAGCCGAGTGGTTCTTGTGGGAGAACAACTCCATTTGGCTCACTAACTTCACACACCATCAGGCTTCCAAGCAGCTCTCAAGGAAACTCAGTTTTCACACTCTATGCTTAGTGCCCTTTGAGTGCCTAGGACTGAAATGAAGCTTGGTGACCATCCCACACAAACGAATGCTCCACATGCGGGTTTCACATGCCACCAACTCCACATTCACAGGCAACTTCAGCGCCACAGCCGTTTTCACATAGCCCTCAATTCAAAGGCTCCAGACGCAAATATTGGTGTGAGAGCTAATTCAATCAAGGAAACACTGCATGTTGGTGAAGGGCATATTGAAGAAGGATCAGCCGAGTGGTTCTTGTGGGAGAACAACTCCATTTGGCTCACTAACTTCACACACCATCAGGCTTCCAAGCAGCTCTCAAGGAAACTCAGTTTTCACACTCTATGCTTAGTGCCCTTTGAGTGCCTAGGACTGAATGAAGCTTGGTGAGCATCCCACACAAACGAATGCTCCACATGCGGGTTTCATATGCCACCAACTCCACATTCACAGGCAACTTCAGCGCCACAGCCGTTTTCAGATAGCCCTCAATGCAAAGGCTCTAGACGCAAATATTGGTGTGAGAGCTAATTCAATCAAGGAAACACTGCATGTTGGTGAAGGGCATATTGAAGAAGGATCAGCCGAGTGGTTCTTGTGGGAGAACAACTCCATTTGGCTCACTAACTTCACACACCATCAGCTTCCAAGCAGCTCTCAAGGAAACTCAGTTTTCACACTCTATGCTTAGTGCCCTTTCAGTGCATTATCTTGGAATGAGCCTGGTAGAGCATCCCACACAAACGAATGCTCCACATGCGGGTTTCACATGCCACCAACTCCACATTCACAGGCAACTTCAGCGCCACAGCCATTTTCAGATAGCCCTCAATGCAAAGGCTCTAGACGCAAATATTGGTGTGAGAGCTAATTCAATCAAGGAAACACTGCATGTTGGTGAAGGGCATATTGAAGAAGGATCAGCCGAGTGGTTCTTGTGGAGAACACTCCATTTGGCTCACTAACTTCACACACCATCAGGCTTCCAAGCAGCTCTCAAGGAAACTCAGTTTTCACACTCTATGCTTAGTGCCCTTTGAGTGCCTTTGACTGAAATGAACCTGGTAGAGCATCCCACACAAACGAATGCTCCACATGCGGGTTTCACATGCCACCAACTCCACATTCACAGGCAACTTCAGCGCCACAGCCGTTTTCAGATAGCCCTCAATGCAAAGGCTCTAGACGCAAATATTGGTGTGAGAGCTAATTCAATCAAGGAAACACTGCATGTTGGTGAAGGGCATATTGAAGAAGGATCAGCGAGTGGTTCTTGTGGGAGAACAACTCCATTTGGCTCACTAACTTCACACACCATCAGGCTTCCAAGCAGCTCTCAAGGAAACTCAGTTTTCACACTCTATGCTTAGTGCCCTTTGAGTGCCTAGGACTGAAATGAAGCTTGTTGAGCATCCCACACAAACGAATGCTCCACATGCGGGTTTCACATGCCACCAACTCCACATTCACAGGCAACTTAAGCGCCACAGCCGTTTTCAGATAGCCCTCAATGCAAAGGCTCTAGACGCAAATATTGGTGTGAGAGCTAATTCAATCAAGGAAACACTGCATGTTGGTGAAGGGCATATTGAAGAAGGATCAGCCGAGTGGTTCTTGTGGGAGAACAACTCCATTTGGCTCACTAACTTCACACACCATCAGGCTTCCAAGCAGCTCTCAGGGAAACTCAGTTTTCACACTCTATGCTTAGTGCCCTTTGAGTGCATTATCTAGGAATGAGCCTTGTAGAGCATCCCACACAAACGAATGCTCCACATGCGGGTTTCACATGCCACCAACTCCACATTCACAGGCAACTTCAGCGCCACAGCCGTTTTCAGATAGCCCTCAATGCAAAGGCTCTAGACGCAAATATTGGTGTGAGAGCTAATTCAATCAAGGAAACACTGCATTTTGGTGAAGGGCATATTGAAGAAGAAGGATCAGCCCAGTGGTTCTTGTGGGAGAACAACTCCATTTGGCTCACTAACTTCACACACCATCAGGCTTCCAAGCAGCTCTCAAGGAAACTCAGTTTTCACACTCTATGCTTAGTGCCCTTTGAGTGCCTTTGACTGAAATGAACCTGGTAGAGCATCCCACACAAACGAATGCTCCACATGCGTGTTTCACATGCCACCAACTCCACATTCACAGGCAACTTCAGCGCCACAGCCGTTTTCAGATAGCCCTCAATGCAAAGGCTCTAGACGCAAATATTGGTGTGAGAGCTAATTCAATCAAGGAAACACTGCATGTTGGTGAAGGGCATATTGAAGAAGGATCAGCCGAGTGGTTCTTGTGGGAGAACAACTCCATTTGGCTCACTAACTTCACACACCATCAGGCTTCCAAGCAGCTCTCAGGGAAACTCAGTTTTCACACTCTATGCTTAGTGCCCTTTCAGTGCATTATCTTGGAATGAGCCTGGTAGAGCATCCCACACAAACGAATGCTCCACATGCGGGTTTCACATGCCACCAACTCCACATTCACAGGCAACTTCAGCGCCACAGCCATTTTGAGATAGCCCTCAATGCAAAGGCTCTAGACGCAAATATTGGTGTGAGAGCTAATTCAATCAAGGAAACACTGCATGTTGGTGAAGGGCATATTGAAGAAGGATCAGCGAGTGGTTCTTGTGGAGAACAACTCCATTTGGCTCACTAACTTCACACACCATCAGGCTTCCAAGCAGCTCTCAAGGAAACTCAGTTTTCACACTCTATGCTTAGTGCCCTTTGAGTGCCTAGGACTGAAAGGAAGCTTGGTGACCATCCCACACAAACGAATGCTCCACATGCGGGTTTCACATGCCACCAACTCCACATTCACAGGCAACTTCAGCGCCACAGCCGTTTTCAGATAGCCCTCAATGCAAAGGCTCTAGACGGAAATATTGGTTTGAGAACTAATTCAATCAAGGAAACACTGAATGTTGGTGAAGGGCATATTGAAGAAGAATCAGCCAAGTGGTTCTTGTGGAGAACAACTCCATTTGGCTCACTAACTTCACACACCATCAGGCTTCCAAGCAGCTCTCAAGGAAACTCAGTTTTCACACTCTATGCTTAGTGCCCTTTGAGTGCATTATCTAGGAATGAACCTGGTACAGCATCCCACACAAACGAATGCTCCACATGCGGGTTTCACATGGCACCAACTCCACATTCACAGGCAACTTCAGCGCCACAGCCGTTTTCAGATAGCCCTCAATTCAAAGGCTCTAGACGCAAATATTGGTGTGTGAGCTAATTCAATCAAGGAAACACTGCATGTTGGTGAAGGGCATATTGAAGAAGGATCAGCCGAGTGGTTCTTGTGGGAGAACAACTCCCTTTGGCTCACTAACTTCACACATCATCAGGCTTCCAAGCAGCTCTCAAGAAAACTCAGTTTTCACACTCTATGCTTAGTGCCCTTTGAGTGCCTAGGACTGAAATGAAGCTTGGTGAGCATCTCACACAAACGAATGCTCCACATGCGGGTTTCACATGCCACCAACTCCACATTCACAGGCAACTTCAGCGCCACAGCCGTTTTCAGATAGCCCTCAATGCAAAGGCTCTAGACGCAAATATTGGTGTGAGAGCTAATTCAATCAAGGAAACACTGCATGTTGGTGAAGGGCATATTGAAGAAGGATCAGCCCAGTGGTTCTTGTAGGAGAACAACTCCATTTGGCTCACTAACTTCACACACCTTCAGGTTTCCAAGCAGCTCTCAAGGAAACTCAGTTTTCACACTCTATGCTTAGTGCCCTTTGAGTGCATTATGTAGGAATGAGCCTGGTAGAGCATCCCACACAAACGAATGCTCCACATGCGGGTTTCACATGCCACCAACTCCACATTCACAGGCAACTTCAGCGCCACAGCCGTTTTCAGATAGCCCTCAATGCAAAGGCTCTAGACGCAAATATTGGTGTGAGAGCTAATTCAATCAAGGAAACACTGCATGTTGGTGAAGGGCATATTGAAGAAGGATCAGCCGAGTGGTTCTTGTGGGAGAACAACTCCCTTTGGCTCACTAACTTCACACAGCATCAGGCTTCCAAGCAGCTCTCAAGGAAACTCAGTTTTCACACTCTATGCTTAGGGCCTTTCAGTGCATTATCTAGGAATGAACCTGGTAGAGCATCCCACACAAACGAATGCTCCACATGCGGGTTTCACATGCCACCAACTCCACATTCACAGGCAACTTCAGCGCCACAGCCATTTTCAGATAGCCCTCAATGCAAAGGCTCTAGACGCAAATATTGGTGTGAGAGCTAATTCAATCAAGGAAACACTGCATGTTGGTGAAGGGCATATTGAAGAAGGATCAGCCGAGTGGTTCTTGTGGAGAACAACTCCATTTGGCTCACTAACTTCACACACCATCAGGCTTCCAAGCAGCTCTCAAGGAAACTCAGTTTTCACACTCTATGCTTAGTGCCCTTTGAGTGCCTAGGACTGAAATGAAGCTTGGTGACCATCCCACACAAACGAATGCTCCACATGCGGGTTTCACATGCCACCAATTCCACATTCACAGGCAACTTCAGCGCCACAGCCGTTTTCAGATAGCCCTCAATGCAAAGGCTCTAGACGGAAATATTGGTGTGAGAGCTAATTCAATCAAGGAAACACTGCATGTTGGTGAAGGGCATATTGAAGAAGAATCAGCCGAGTGGTTCTTGTGGGAGAACAACTCCATTTGGCTCACTAACTTCACACACCATCAGGCTTCCAAGCAGCTCTCAAGGAAACTCAGTTTTCACACTCTATGCTTAGTGCCCTTTCAGTGCCTAGGACTAAAAGGAAGCTTGGTGAGCATCCCACACAAACGAATGCTCCACATGCGGGTTTCACATGCCACCAACTCCACATTCACAGGCAACTTCAGCGCCACAGCCATTTTCAGATAGCCCTCAATGCAAAGGCTCTAGACGCAAATATTGGTGTGAGAGCTAATTCAATCAAGGAAACACTGCATGTTGGTGAAGGGCATACTGAAGAAGGATCAGCCCAGTGGTTCTTGTGGGAGAACAACTCCATTTGGCTCACTAACTTCACACACCATCAGGCTTCCAAGCAGCTCTCAAGGAAACTCAGTTTTCACACTCTATGCTTAGTGCCCTTTGAGTGCCTTTGACTGAAATGAACCTGGTAGAGCATCCCACACAAACGAATGCTCCACATGCGGGTTTCACATGCCACCAACTCCACATTCACAGGCAACTTCAGCGCCACAGCCGTTTTCAGATAGCCCTCAATGCAAAGGCTCTAGACGCAAATATTGGTGTGAGAGCTAATTCAATCAAGGAAACACTGCATGTTGGTGAAGGGCATATTGAAGAAGGATCAGCCGAGTGGTTCTTGTGGGAGAACAACTCCATTTGGCTCACTAACTTCACACACCATCAGGCTTCCAAGCAGCTCTCAGGTAAACTCAGTTTTCACACTCTATGCTTAGTGCCCTTTGAGTGCATTATCTTGGAATGAGCCTGGTAGAGCATCCCACACAAACGAATGCTCCACATGCGGGTTTCACAACTCCACATTCACAGGCAACTTCAGCGCCACAGCTATTTTCAGATTGCCCTCAATGCAAAGGCTCTAGACGCAAATATTGGTGTGAGAGCTAATTCAATCAAGGAAACACTGCATGTTGGTGAAGGGCAAATTGAAGAAGGATCAGCCGAGTGGTTCTTGTGGAGAACAACTCCATTTGGCTCACTAACTTCACACACCATCAGGCTTCCAAGCAGCTCTCAAGGAAACTCAGTTTTCACACTCTATGCTTAGTGCCCTTTGAGTGCCTAGGACTGAAATGAAGCTTGGTGACCATCCCACACAAACGAATGCTCCACATGCGGGTTTCACATGCCACCAACTCCACATTCACAGGCAACTTCAACGCCACAGCCGTTTTCAGATAGCCCTCAATGCAAAGGCTCTAGACGCAAATATTGGTGTGAGAGCTAATTCAATCAAGGAAACACTGCATGTTGGTGCAGGGTATATTGAAGAAGGATCAGCCGAGTGGTTCTTGTGGGAGAACAACTCCCTTTGGCTCACTAACTTCACACACCATCAGGCTTCCAAGCAGCTCTCAGGTAAACACAGTTTTCACACTCTATGCTTAGTGCCCTTTCAGTGCATTATCTAGGAATGAACCTGGTAGAGCATCCCACACAAACGAATGCTCCACATGCGGGTTTCACATGCCACCAACTCCACATTCACAGGCAACTTCAGCGCCACAGCCGTTTTCAGATAGCCCTCAATTCAAAGGCTCCAGACGCAAATATTGGTGTGAGAGCTAATTCAATCAAGGAAACACTGCATGTTGGTGAAGGGCATATTGAAGAAGGATCAGCCGAGTGGTTCTTGTGGGAGAACGAACAACTCCATTTGGCTCACTAACTTCACACACCATCAGGCTTCCAAGCAGCTCTCAAGGAAACTCAGTTTTCACACTCTATGCTTAGTGCCCTTTGAGTGCCTAGGACTGAAATGAAGCTTGGTGACCATCCCACACAAACGAATGCTCCACATGCGGGTTTCACATGCCACCAACTCCACATTCACAGGCAACTTCAGCGCCACAGCCGTTTTCACATAGCCCTCAATTCAAAGGCTCCAGACGCAAATATTGGTGTGAGAGCTAATTCAATCAAGGAAACACTGCATGTTGGTGAAGGGCATATTGAAGAAGGATCAGCCGAGTGGTTCTTGTGGGAGAACAACTCCATTTGGCTCACTAACTTCACACACCATCAGGCTTCCAAGCAGCTCTCAAGGAAACTCAGTTTTCACACTCTATGCTTAGTGCCCTTTGAGTGCCTAGGACTGAATGAAGCTTGGTGAGCATCCCACACAAACGAATGCTCCACATGCGGGTTTCATATGCCACCAACTCCACATTCACAGGCAACTTCAGCGCCACAGCCGTTTTCAGATAGCCCTCAATGCAAAGGCTCTAGACGCAAATATTGGTGTGAGAGCTAATTCAATCAAGGAAACACTGCATGTTGGTGAAGGGCATATTGAAGAAGGATCAGCCGAGTGGTTCTTGTGGGAGAACAACTATGGCTCACTAACTTCACACACCATCAGGCTTCCAAGCAGCTCTCAAGGAAACTCAGTTTTCACACTCTATGCTTAGTGCCCTTTCAGTGCATTATCTTGGAATGAGCCTGGTAGAGCATCCCACACAAACGAATGCTCCACATGCGGGTTTCACATGCCACCAACTCCACATTCACAGGCAACTTCAGCGCCACAGCCATTTTCAGATAGCCCTCAATGCAAAGGCTCTAGACGCAAATATTGGTGTGAGAGCTAATTCAATCAAGGAAACACTGCATGTTGGTGAAGGGCATATTGAAGAAGGATCAGCCGAGTGGTTCTTGTGGAGAACACTCCATTTGGCTCACTAACTTCACACACCATCAGGCTTCCAAGCAGCTCTCAAGGAAACTCAGTTTTCACACTCTATGCTTAGTGCCCTTTGAGTGCCTTTGACTGAAATGAACCTGGTAGAGCATCCCACACAAACGAATGCTCCACATGCGGGTTTCACATGCCACCAACTCCACATTCACAGGCAACTTCAGCGCCACAGCCGTTTTCAGATAGCCCTCAATGCAAAGGCTCTAGACGCAAATATTGGTGTGAGAGCTAATTCAATCAAGGAAACACTGCATGTTGGTGAAGGGCATATTGAAGAAGGATCAGCCGAGTGGTTCTTGTGGGAGAACAACTCCATTTGGCTCACTAACTTCACACACCATCAGGCTTCCAAGCAGCTCTCAGGTAAACTCAGTTTTCACACTCTATGCTTAGTGCCCTTTCAGTGCATTATCTAGGAATGAGCCTGGTAGAGCATCCCACACAAACGAATGCTCCACATGCGGGTTTCCCAACTCCACATTCACAGGCAACTTCAGCGCCACAGCCGTTTTCAGATAGCCCTCAATTCAAAGGCTCTAGACGCATATATTGGTGTGTGAGCTAATTCAATCAAGGAAACACTGCATGTTGGTGAAGGGCATATTGAAGAAGGATCAGCCGAGTGGTTCTTGTGGGAGAACAACTCCATTTGGCTCACTAACTTCACACACCATCAGGCTTCCAAGCAGCTCTCAAGAAAACTCAGTTTTCACACTCTATGCTTAGTGCCCTTTGAGTGTCTAGGACTGAAATGAAGCTTGGTGAGCATCCCACACAAACGAATGCTCCACATGCGGGTTTCACATGCCACCAACTCCACATCCACAGTCAACTTCAGCGCCACAGCCGTTTTCAGATAGCCCTCAATGCAAAGGCTCTAGACGCAAATATTGGTGTGAGAGCTAATTCAATCAAGGAAACACTGCATGTTGGTGAAGGGCATATTGAAGAAGGATAAGCCGAGTGGTTCTTGTGGGAGAACAACTCCATTTGGCTCACTAACTTCACACACCATCAGGCTTCAAAGCAGCTCTCAGGGAAACTCAGTTTTCACACTCTATGCTTAGTGCCCTTTCAGTGCATTATCTAGGAATGAACCTGGTAGAGCATCCCACACAAACGAATGCTCCACATGCGGGTTTCACATGACACCAACTCCACATTCACAGGCAACTTCAGCGCCACAGCTGTTTTCAGATAGCCCTCAATTCAAAGGATCTAGACGCAAATATTGGTGTGAGAGCTAATTCAATCAAGGAAACACCGCATGTTGGTGAAGGGCATATTGAAGAAGGATCAGCCGAGCGGTTCTTGTGGGAGAACAACTCCCTTTGGCTCACTAACTTCACACACCATCAGGCTTCCAAGCAGCTCTCAAGGAAACTCAGTTTTCACACTCTATGCTTAGTGCCCTTTGAGTGCCTAGGACTGAAAGGAAGCTTCGTGAGCATCCCACACAAACGAATGCTCCACATGCGGGTTTCACATGCAACCAACTCCACATTCACAGGCAACTTCAGCGCCACAGCCATTTTCAGATAGCCCTCAATGCAAAGGCTCTAGACGCAAATATTGGTGTGAGAGCTAATTCAATCAAGGAAACACTGCATGTTGGTGAAGGGAATATTGAAGAAGAAGGATCAGCCCAGTGGTTCTTGTGGGAGAACAACTCCATTTGGCTCACTAACTTCACACACCATCAGGCTTCCAAGCAGCTCTCAGGTAAACTCAGTTTTCACACTCTATGCTTAGTGCCCTTTGAGTGCATTATCTTGGAATGAGCCGGGTAGAGCATCCCACACAAACGAATGCTCCACATGCGGGTTTCACAACTCCACATTCACAGGCAACTTCAGCGCCACAGCCATTTTCAGATAGCCCTCAATGCAAAGGCTCTAGACGCAAATATTGGTGTGAGAGCTAATTCAATCAAGGAAACACTGCATGTTGGTGAAGGGCATATTGAAGAAGGATCAGCCCAGTGGTTCTTGTGGAGAACAACTCCATTTGGCTCACTAACTTCACACACCATCAGGCTTCCAAGCAGCTCTCAAGGAAACTCAGTTTTCACACTCTATGCTTAGTGCCCTTTGAGTGCCTAGGACTGAAATGAAGCTTGGTGACCATCCCACACAAACGAATGCTCCACATGCGGGTTTCACATGCCACCAAGTCCACATTCACAGTCAACTTCAGCGCCACAGCCGTTTTCAGATAGCCCTCAATGCAAAGGCTCTAGACGCAAATATTGGTGTGAGAGCTAATTCAATCAAGGAAACACTGCATGTTGGTGAAGGGCATATTGAAGAAGGATAAGCCGAGTGGTTCTTGTGGGAGAACAACTCCATTTGGCTCACTAACTTCACACACCATCAGGCTTCCAAGCAGCTCTCAGGTAAACTCAGTTTTCACACTCTCTAGTGC